>NC_030855.1:4442353-4480179 GCF_000208745.1 Theobroma cacao | reverse complement strand
TTTTATTATAATATATAATTATTTATTTTTATTTTATTTTATTTCATCAATATTAATAATTTATAATTTATTTAAAATATTAATAATTTAAATATTAATATTTTATATATAATTTAAATGTCATTATAATGAAAATATTAATAATTTTAAATTTTTAAATATTATTTTTATAATATATAATATGTAATTTTTTAAACTTATAAAAGACATTTTAGTCTTTATAATTTTTTGAGGTTATTCCTTAACTAAGGAATAGCTAATACCATGGGGGGTGTTGGTATTAGCTATTCCTTAGTTTTAACTTATTTTGAGGAAAAGCCATTCAAGAGCAATGGCTATTCCTTGAAGCATGTAAGAACCAAACAAAAGAATATATGTTCCTTAGGAATAGAGGGGGAATGGCTTAGCCATTCCTCCAACCAAACATGCTATTAAGGTTATATGTGACCATTTTGTGTTAAAACAGCTTGATTCTTATCATATTATGATAGCTATGCATCTAATGAATGACTTATTTAATGATTAGTATGTATTCTTGTGCCTTATACTGATCTAAACTTACTAGTTAAGTTTGCTATGTATTAAAAACTAAGTCAATGAATATCAAAAAATCCAACTTCTGTTATTCCAATAAACACTCTTTCACTTGCTTTGCTTTCATACTCTTCATAATTTTGACAAAACACAACAAGACTTATTTCATCATGAAATCAAACCAAGCCTGAGGCCTTTTCCTAAGAGCGTTGACAATAGGTGCATATTCATGGGGCTTTGTCCCATACTCCGCCAGTATTTCAGCCACCTTCGCCACCTTTGCATTTTCAAAACAAACCCATTGATTCGCAAGCGCATGTCATCCTTAACTTAATCAAACAAACCAAAAAGGAAATCAGAAGGCTCAAATTGACTTAATTGGTTACCTGTATTAGGCACAGTGATGATGAAAAAACCCTTAAGCGACAAAAGTGGGGGAAAAAAGAAGAAAGAAAGATAAGGAAGATATTAAAAATAAATAAATAAAGAAATTTTATGATTCCAAAAGTATTAATTTATAGAAATTTTACTATAGTTATCAGTAGGTTATCTTCTCCCTTTAAGCAAAAGGGTGATCCAATCCTAGGCCTGCTTTTGTAGGTTGTCTATACCTCTATAATATATATAATTTGAATGCTATTTAAATAATTTATTGATTTAAATTTAGGTAAAGTCAAGATAGATTGAGATTGTGATGAGAAGTTCAAATTCATATACTTTAGTTTTTATTTTAAAAAAATCTATTAAGATTTTGTTGTGATTTTTTAAAACTTATGTTTAGTTTACAAAAGGTCATCAATTAAAGATTTGAAGCTAAATATGAAGAGGACAACAGTTATTTCACTGTTGAGACAGAATTGGTTGCATAATCCCAAACTATTTCTGCTCAAGTTAGCAAGCAGCAATTTTACCCCCGTAAATACAGGAGGTTGGCAAGTTCTCCAAACTGAAAGCAACCAATGATTTTGCCGCAGAATGATGCAAGGACACTGGACACAAGGAACTTCTCAAATTCCCAGCAAAATTTTTCCCATGTTTCACAAGGATTTAATCCTAGTAATTTGCACTTTTTAATCACTGAAAAACATGTCAACTCTTTTCCTTTCAAGAGACCAAAGGAAAATTTATATGCACCACTGAAATATCATCTGCAGCACCACACAAACAACACTAAAATGTCAACTGTGGACCCTGAAACATTACTAGAAGTTGCAGCTACAGTAAACATTCAGAAAAAAATGTCAACTCTCTGCCCCTCTCTCTTATGCATATCCAGTGCTTCCATGACATGATATTCCATTAGCTTAGATTTAAGTTGCTTGATGTCCTATTCAATAATGAAAGCAATCAAATCGATTCCATTTGTAGCAATTTTTTTCTGCCCTTTCAATGGCTATCCCTTGGGTTGAAAATCTACTCAATGTTCCAAATCCCTACCAGCTATAATGAGAAAGTTCAGAAAAGCATGCTAGTCCACCTACAAATCATTGTCCCCATTGAAATTTCCCTCACTAAAAATCTCTTTCCACCTTCGCTTGAACCACTTCAAAAGAAATCATACTCCCTTCTCTCTCTCTTGGTTGCAACTTCACCAATCCCCAACTTTTATTATATTATTATTTTTGTTACTATTATGAAGCAAGATGAAGGTAGGAGAAGAAAGAGAAGGTGACTCTTACAAAGGGAAGTTTCTTATGCACTTGCCTGGTAGGCAGCGGCAATATATTCATCATGGCATTCATTCGATTATTTTTTATTCTTCTACTCCGACATTTGGTGTCTGTATCTAGCAATGCGGATTCAGCTTACCATCATCACCGCCACCATTCTTTGCTCAACGACAAGGCTGCACTTCTGGAATTCAAGAGGTCAATATTTGATCCAAAGTCCACGCTTTCTAACTGGGAAAAGGCTGTTCCTGTTTGCAACTTCACTGGTGTCACATGTGACAAGCGCTACCACCGTGTGTCACAAATCAACCTGTGTAGCTTTGGACTTGTGGGAAAGATTTCGCCCTTCATTTCAAATCTCACTGGCCTTCGAGTCTTAAACCTTTTTGAAAATCACTTCTTCGGCACCATTCCGCCACAACTTTCCTCCCTCCAACACCTCCGTACTCTCATGCTAGATAGCAATAACTTAAATGGTCCAATACCAAACAGTTTCGCCCTCTTGACCAACCTCACTTTATTTTCTGTTCAAAATAACAGTTTGACAGGTCCCCTGCCGCCCTCTTTTTTCTCCAACTGGACTCAGTTAAAAAATATAGATCTCTCTTTCAACTTCTTCACAGGTCAAATTCCAGCAGAAATCGGAAATTGTGCAAATTTATGGACCCTCAATTTATACAACAATCAATTTACAGGACAACTTCCTGCCTCCTTAACCAATGCTTCACTGTATAATCTAGATGTGGAGTACAATCTTCTTTCAGGGGAAGTGCCTTCGGATTTAGTGCGGAAGCTGCCTAAGCTTCTCTTTCTTCATTTATCATATAACAAAATGACCAGTCATGATAACAACACCAATCTCTATCCGTTCTTCGCTACATTGCGAAATTGCACTCATTTGAAGGAGCTTGAATTGGCTGGCATGGGCCTTGGAGGAAGATTGCCTAGCTCCATTGGCCATCCTACTCTACAGCGTCTAGAATTGCAAGAAAATCGCATCTTCGGATCCATACCTCCAGAAATAGGAAATCTTTCGAGTCTTTCAATGCTGAATTTGACATCCAATCTTCTAAACGGGACAATTTCAGAAGAGATCGGTCGATTGTCAATGTTGGAACAGCTTGTTTTGTCCCACAACTTTTTCAACATCACAATTCCAGTAGAATTAGCGAAACTCCATCTTGGTCTGCTCGATCTATCAAACAACAACTTTCATGGAGAAATTCCGGGCAGCCTAGGTGATTTGCCTCTGCTTAATTCTTTGTTTCTCAATAACAACCTCCTTTCAGGATCAATACCACCAAAACTACTAAAATGCACAAACCTGTACAGGTTTGATCTGTCCTACAATAAATTAACAGGGAGAATCCCTCGGGCAATATCAGAGCTACGTGAAATCAGAATATTTATAAATTTTTCACACAATCTTCTTGAAGGGCCTTTACCAATTGAGATCAGCAAGCTGGACAAAGTTCAAGAAATGGATCTTTCATCGAACAACCTCAGTGGGAATATCTTCCCCCAGATATCAAGCTGTACGGCAGTGCAGAGGATAGATTTCTCACACAATGCTCTTGAAGGGCAGCTTCCAGATTCTCTAGGTGATCTGAGGAACCTCGAGTCGTTTGATGTGTCAAGCAACAAAATATCTGGAATGATACCAAAGAGCCTGAGCAACATTAATCTCACATTTCTGAATCTTTCTTTTAACAACTTTGAAGGAATGATTCCCTCTGGTGGCATCTTCAATTCAGCTACAAATATGTCATTTTTAGGCAATCCTCGTCTATGTGGAGCAGCTTCAAGTACACCCATTTGCCCTCGAAATAAACACTGGTTTCGATCACGTATGTTCCTGATTTTTATCATAGTCATAGTTGTGTCAGTGCTTTTATCTGCAGTATGCTTTATGATTGGAATCCGCCGTGTTAAACTAATGGTTTCTTCGAGGAAAACTGAAAGATCAAGCAAGCCACCAACACCAGAAATAATGCACAACTTCCCCAGAATCACTTACAGAGAACTGTCAGAGGCCACTGGAGGATTTGATGACCACAAATTAATTGGAACCGGTAGCTATGGACGTGTTTACAGAGGAGTTCTTCAAGATGGGACAAGCATTGCTGTAAAGGTGTTACATTTGCAGACTGGAAATTCAACCAAAAGTTTCAATAGAGAATGCCAAGTTCTGAAGAGGATTAGGCACAGAAACCTCATTCGGATTATAACAGCATGTAGTTTACCTGATTTCAAGGCTTTGGTTCTTCCTTATATGGCAAATGGAAGCTTGGAGAGCCGTCTCTATCCACATTCTGAGTCAGGTTTGGGTTCAGGCTCCTCAGATTTGAGTCTAATTCAGAGAGTGAGCATTTGCAGTGACATTGCAGAAGGGATGGCCTATCTGCATCACCATTCTCCGGTTAGAGTCATACACTGTGATCTAAAGCCCAGCAATGTTCTTCTAAATGATGACATGACAGCACTTGTTTCGGACTTTGGGATTGCAAGGCTGGTTATGACAGTAGGAGCTGGTAACGGAGCTGGGACTGTAGAGAACATGGGAACATCTACTGCAAATATGTTATATGGATCCATCGGTTACATTGCACCAGGTATTGATTCCTCCTTTTTGTATCTAGACTTGATGTTAGAATAAACCAAAATAAACAATGGCAGAAGCTGAAGAAGAAGAAGATTTTTTTAAAAAAACTTAACTTGATATTCACGAAAGGCAAACTGCGAAATAGTCAACGAGATGAGTTTTTTTTTCTTCTCCGTCCACGAGATCAGTTTGTTTACGGTGAAAGCATCATCATCTCTAATCTCCTACATGAACCAATTTTAAGTCATTTCTTGGAATCTAAACAATTCATATCTTCATCCCAAATTTCAGACCATTTCCTCATAAAACTACAAGAAAAACATTAAAATAGCACACTCCACCGTACGTAAGCCTTGTTCGCATGTCAAATTATCATTTCTCTACATGTTTCACATATCAGTACCAGAGGTATTGTACACATTGTACCTTTTTTTTTTTAAGTAGAAAACTGTTTCAGTCTTTTTGGGGAGGTTTTCTTTTTCCTTTTTTTTTTTTAAAAAATGGTTCCTTAAATTCAAGCTGATACATGTAACTCATTCAATTGTATACTGCAGAGTATGGATTTGGATGCAATACATCTATCAGAGGAGATGTATACAGCTTTGGAGTTTTAGTTCTTGAGATGGTGACCAGAAAACGACCAACTGATGAAATGTTCGTTGGTGGTTTAAACCTGCACAGATGGGTGAAGAGTCACTACCCTGGAAGAGTAGAAAAAGTGGTTGACTTATCTTTGATCAGAGCTTCAAGGGATCAGTCCCCTGAAGTGACAAGGATGTGGGAAGTTGCAATTGCAGAATTGATTGAATTGGGTATTCTTTGCACTCAGGAAACTCCCTTTACTAGGCCTACCATGCTTGACGTTGCTGATGACCTAGACCGCCTTAAAAGATACCTTAATGGGGATACTACTGTGACATTCGCCTCATCTCTAGGAATTTCTTCTTCCACTCTAAGTGATGACTAATAGCTTTTCAATTTGTTGTACATAGACTACATTTTACTGTTGCTATTTTGGAAAGTTTCAAATGGAATCAATCAGAAGGGTGAGCAAAGATGGTTTGAGAATACTATCTGACGGCTACAACACAACTATAGATTTTTGGGGCGATTATTTTAGCCTTAAAAGATAAAATATTTTTGAAAATAACTTTTTTTAATTTTAATTATTTTTAGTTAAGAGAAAAGATTTTTTTAATAAAGTTGCCTCTTATAAATCTTTTTCATATTCAAATGCACGTGTTGAAAGTAAATGTTATTACATGTTATGTTGAAAAAAAATAGTCATTACACATTACGTTTTTTTTTAAGATTACAAGAAATGTAACCAATAAAATAACTCCAAAAACTAATTATCCAAATTTGAAAATTTTGGATAAGATCTTTTTCTCCAAATCTATTTTATCCCAGCTTAATGTTGACTTTGAATAACTTTTCAATACTTCTTCTTTCCCGTATCAAATTTCTTTTTTATTTTAAACTTTATCTATATCGTGAAAAAGTTTAAATCCAAGTATTTATGTTATAGTAAAATATAAAAATAGAGATCAAGTTACACCTTTAAAAAGAATGTTGCTATTACACGCCATATTCAAAAAAATATTATTACAGTTGGAAAAAAAAAATTGTTACACATTATAACTGTAAGAGATTATGTTGTAGTGAAATACAAAATAGCAAGTTGCACACCATGTTTAAAAAATATTATTTTTACACGTCATGTTTAAAAAAAATTTAGTAAATGTTATTTAAAAAAAATGTTGTTACATGTAGACATGTACAAAATATATTGTTACACACTATGCAATATTCAATAGATTTGTTGCACACCTAGTACATTAGAGTTGTTACCTACAGACATGGCATGTAACAACTCTGAGCAGTTTTCTAATTTATAGATTTCATCTCAACTATAACTTCAACCTATCAACTTTTGGGTTTTGTTAATGTAAACCAATAGTTGATTTTTCAAGAAAATTTAGAAAAGAAAATAAGTACTTTGAAAATTTTTCGAAAAAGAAGAAAATGAACAGAGTAAGGGATTAACAACTTTGGAGTAAAACACTTTCTTTCACCTTCATTTAGAATTTTTCATTTAGATAGATAGATATATAACTACAAAATATCAAAAAATACTAATTTGTAGATGAATTTACAGCAGTTAAAAATAACAAAAAAGAAAAACAAAACGACACTGCAAGCCTAAACAGATGTTACACACCAAAGCTTCAACGGTAGATGTTACACGCCAAGGCCAAGGCTTCACCTGATATTAAATGCCAAGGCCAAAGCTTGAACATCATATATTACACACCAAAGCTTCTTTCTTCTTACTGATGTTACACGTTAAGGCATGAATCAATTTGTTGCACACCAAAGCTTGTTCTACCAGACTTGAATCACTAAAAACTCAACACCAATAAACCCAAGAATATATTGTTACTCACCATGCCATGCTTTTTGGCTTATAGATCGACGATGATATGACAAGATGGTGAAAGATAGACAAAGAGAAGGTTTTATGAATGTAAACCAATAAATCCAAAAACATATTGTTACTTGCCATGTCATACCCTTTGATCTGTAGATCAACGACGATATGATGAGATAGCGAGAGATAGACAGAGAGAGATAGTGATAGTGATAAAATTAGAGAGAATTAGATGGCGAGAGAGAAGAATGGGAAGCACAGCAAAAGGATGGCAAGAGAAAAAAATTTGAAGCATTTAATTTGTTTGAAATTGTTTTAAGAGCATTTTTATCAAGTCATGGTAAAAGTTGAGTAAAAACAATTAACTTTATATTAAAAGTTGTTTTTGAAATGAGTTTATCAAGTTAACTATAGTATTGTACATTATAGGCCTTGTTAAGTGAGAAAGGCTAATAATAAAATGGAAATTGAAGGTGCAGACACCGGTGCCAAATTTTTGGAAATAGCTTCACACTCTTTTTCTTCAGGCACAATCTATATGATTGAGTGGATATCCTAAAAATAATCAGCAAAGAAACTAAGCATGTGAGTTTGTTAAGATTTAAGTCAAGTAATCCATACATCACAGACTTCAGAGATGTTTCGAAAGACCAAAGAGTAATGTCCAAACCAATCCAGAGGCTTATAGAAGGCATGAGGAAGCAACTTAGTTACATTCAATAAGACTTAAACTGATATCAGAAGGATATGTTCCCGTTTGATTTCGCAGATAAACTACAGTTACAATCCATAGGTTGAGCAAAATTTCAAACATAACAGCAGAGATCCAAAGAAGCAAAAGGTGAGTCTTTATCCTCTCTCCTATTGATATTCCTTTGTTTTTAATTCAGATCTTGGAAATGAAGAACATGTTATCGTGTGACAACTTTGTAAGTGGACTTCCCACCAAGACTTAGAATAAATTATATATAATCTGGATAGGAGCACACCTCTGATTCTATAGTAAGAATGTTAGTGGTGGATGGCATTCCATGACAGTGACCCTTTCTGGAAGTTATCAACAATTGAGGCGGCTGATACCTATTGTCTCAATGAAAAAAATGAATTAATGGTGAAACAAAAGGAAGCATGAGGGAACAAGAATTCCTGTGTCTAATTGTATGCGGCTTATAAATTATTCTCAAAATAACTACATTCTACAAGCATCAAGTGCGAATATTATGATTATTCTTCCTCTGTTATAGCATCTTAATGATTATAGCAAAGCAAGAATGAATTAAGAATAATACAAGGCAGGAAGAAGACAGACACTTCAACAAGTAAAGAGACAAGCGACAGAAATTGTGATCTATGACACAACCTCCAATTCTACTTTTCAAATGTAATGGCATGGCACCTTTCATCAACAACATGTCTTGATCAACGGGTCGTTGCTTTGCAATAATCACGTTTGCAAGTGTAGAAGTCATCTCACACTGTCAACGATACTTGACTTCATTATTTGTTCTTGAAGATTGTGTCTTGTTACTGAATGCCAACCTTGAAGCTTTCGTAGTCAAATTCCTTCTGAAATGTCATCAGGGTTTTCTAGAACATGCTTTATGCGACAACTGAAAAACAGAATATAGACTTTTTCTGAGAATTAAAAGGTTTGACATTATAAAGAAGTGCAAGAGTTATGTACACAATTAGCTTGATGTTCTAGCATATAGAGCTATATCAGTAAGATATGGCAAATCTATTTCAAGAGCTGCAAATCACCCAATTCTTCATGGAATTGCTTGATGGGAGGTAAAGGGAAACAGTTTACAAAAATCAGGGAAGTGATTCAAATTGAAACTGACTATTCATGAAATGCAAGAATTTAGTGCTCTTCAAGTGTCATGTGTGTCTGTTCTGTTCCAACATTATGATAGCAGCAGCACCAGCAATGGCGTTACTCAATGAATGTATGCCATTCCTTTATCAACATCATTCCAACGAAGAAAGCAATAGAAAAAAAAAACAGTAATATACTTTGGATTGGTCAAAAAAAGGTTAAAAAGATTGCAAAAAAATTATTTTATATGAAATCATCATTACTGTTACCATTTTCTAAATTTAAAAACAAACATTATTGCTTAGACTTTTAATTACTTCTTTTTGTTGAATATCGAAATAACTATTTTTCTAATATGCCAAAACATGTTTTGTCTATTTAAAGTAACTAAATTAATTTTCATTTAATACAAAGGTATATATTGAGTCACAATATTTGCGAAGATTGTACACATGTACATAACTAAAGCGATACTCATGCACCAATTTACTATATAAATATATATATATGTTTAAAATTAAGCCAATAAAAATGTGAAAAGACAAATAAATATTGATTGCATTTGAAATTAACAAATTTGAAGACTTTAATATATTTTGTTCAAAATGAAATTCAAGTTAAAGTATCTAAAACAAAAACTAATAAAATAAAATCATGAAAAAAAGACCTTTTTTGAAATATTTTATGATCCATCCAATATAAAAATAATTAGTAATAGGTGGACAGCCTCTGTAAAAAAATCCAAGATACTTTTTTTCTTATGAAACCTTTTCACTAATGATGAGTACATTCAAAAGTAATAGCGAAAAAAGAATAAAAAGTATTAAATTAATTGATCAAATCATGATCCACAAATTTGTTAAACTTTTTTTCATAATTATGACATTCATATTGTTTTTTGAGAAATACGTAATTTTATTGTTAACTGTCAAAAACAAATATTTTGGATTTTTATTATTATAAAGAAAATACAATAAAATGGCTAGAAAATATAATAAAAAAACCCCTAAGTAAGAAAAGCTTGGATGTAGGGATAACCAAACATAAAGATCTCACATAATTGTCCTAAATTGATCATTCAGACATGAAGCCAAATAATGTATCAAACCCGTGTTTAGCGATTGCACGCTGGCTGGCCATATGAACTCCTTCCGCTAAGACTGGTTCCGCTTCCCGCAAGATGAGTTTCTCATCCAATAAACAACAAAACTCTCAGCTCTAGCCCTTCTACAGCACCTCGCAAAGCTACCACAGAAATTATATAAACATTGATTCAACCAAACCCTGCCTATCCGAACAGCTGCAACAGAAACTAGTATTACATTCACATATTAAAGCAAAAAGGGTGATCACATATTTGAAATTATGCTTTTTTATGTTGTCTATGCCTCTATATATATAATTTGAATGCTAAATGTAACTTTCAAATAGTTTATTGATTTAAATTTAACAAAAGTAAGTCAAGATAGATTGAGATTGTGATGTGAAATTTTTAAGTTCATTTTTTTTAAAGAGTTGAAGCATTTCATATCATTAGAGAAGGAACAAAATACAGTCAGCAGGAGAAAGTTAATCTCCATCCACCAAGAAAAAAGACCTGCAGAACACAGAAAGAGAAACATGTGCAGGGACTAGAGCAACCTGCAAACCCCAGCAAGCCAAAATTTACAAACCCTCCAACACATCACAGAGGTTAGCATAATCTGTTTCAAACATTCAGACGATTTAGCCAACAGAACACAACAAAACAAAAATCCTCTGTACATCAAAAGCAATTCATTCACAGGTTATATTCAATTACCCATAGACAAAAACAGGAAAACTCCCCGGCGCGTGAAGCTGCCAAATAAAAACGCGTTCAGATACTGCCATCAGCCAAACAACAAGAACATCCATCCAGCTGGAATACCAGAAAAGAAAATTTTAAGTTCGAATTGAAATACATTATTTTTAGGGTACTTTTCATAAATGGGTCTCAAGCATAAGGCGTTTTTGAAAATGATTCTCCTTATAATTTTAACTGATTTTAGCCAAGAGAAAAAAAAATTGGATAAAATTATCCTTAATGAAACCGACCCATTCGCTAAGCTCCGCGTCTTAACCCGAAACCTATTAACTGGTCAAGTATGTCCTTGATATGGACTACAACTCTTCAGTTTTCATCTAGAGACCGTACATATCCTCGGAAGCAAGTCTGCAAAAGCATTCCTCGACAGTTCAACTTTTGAGCATTTTGGCAATGGTAGAAGCCTTTTGGAGTGGTTATTATTAGCACAAAAGTAGTTCACATATTGAGCAGTGTGAGGAAGTTGACATTACATTGAGAAAAGTATAATATTTTTTTATGAGTTTTTTTATTTTATTTTGAACCATGTGGAGGTTTTTGACAGAATGGTTATTATTCATGTTTAGGGCTAAGGTTTTTGAGCATAAACCTATACATATTGCACGTTCATATTGATATTTTTGTTGTTTGAAATTTTTGAATATAAACATAAAGGTGGTATTGTTGGTGTTGTTGGGGTGGAAAGGTGACCGACCATGCGTGACTAGTTGATATGTATGTGTTAAGAATTTGGTTGAGGGTTTAGATATTGCGTGAATGAGGGCGTGCTTAGGTGGTTGGCACCTTTTGCATGAGTGGATTTTGGCATGGGGTCACGTTGGGGTTGCGTCATTGAAAAAGGGTTTAACTTAGCGTGACTGATTGATAGGTCATTGCGTGACTGGTTTCTATGTTATTACGTGAATATTATTCAGGCATGGCATCAGTTAGTGTGTGCATGATTCGATTAGTTGTTCTTAGAATTGCGTGACTTGTTTATAAATCATTGCGTGATTTAATGTTAGTAATTACGTGACTAATTGATTAGGCATTGCGTGACTATTGTTGTAGGAAATTGCATGAATGTCATAACTGCATGAAATTTATCTACATGGGTTCATTTTGTATTATTTTGAGTCAACTGTAATGCTTTAATGTGTATATGTTGGTTTACTTAATAATCCATGCTCCACACTCGGATTAATTATTCTGTTTCAGGGATGTTTAAAAATAGTTAAAAATATTGTTAGGGTTATTTTTTAAGTGAGCTTATGAGGAAGGCTATTTCTAAAAAATTCCTCTAGTTTTTTTGTTAATTTACAATGATAGTATTGACATGACTAAAATGGGAATATTATCTGTTTTATGTTGCAGATGGCCAACACAGGAACAGAGCAGGAAAACATGGAGTCCTTGCTTTGTGTGCCGAGGCACCGGTGGGCGTTCAATGCAGGCATTAACATTTACTGTAAGTGGTCGTGTCAACACGTGATACGTGAGATGTTGTGTCAAGTGAACAAGCTAAAAAACTTTAAGAGAACATGCTTTGGGCACATGATAGATGTCGAAGCAGACAAGAGTTTATTCTGTGCCAGTCCAGTGCACAATCTAATGCTACGCAGAATCAATGAACTTGACGCCACGGAGGCAGAGTTATGGTTCGCAATAGGGAAAACGAAGTCCCGCTTTTCTAAGAGGGAGTTTTATCTGGTGACAGGACTGAAGTTTGGTCCCCTACTAGCCTTCATTGCCAATCAGTACAAGGCCCTTCCTGGAGGTATTCACTTAAGATATTGGGGACTAGGGAATGAGGTGAAGATCCAACAGGTTTTAGATACATTCAAGGGAGGCCAATTTCAATAGGAGGGAGACGCGAGCAAGATGGCCCTTGTCTTGATCGCAACCAATGTTTTATTCAGTCAAGACTATAGACAATCTGTGGTTCCATGGTTGTTGTCACTGGTCGAGAACATCGATGAGTGGAATGCATTCCCATGGGGCACATATGTGTGGAGTCTGACCGTGGATTACTTGCTAAAGGGTTTCGAACCTCTTATTGCTGGCGAAGCAGAAAAGAAGCACTACCACCTCTACGGATTCATATGGGCGTTTCAGGTAGTCTGCCATAGCCTAATGTTTATCATTATCATTATTCTTTTCGCATAAGAATTTATGAGGTGAGTAAAAATGTTACACAATTGATGAGTAGTTTTGGGCGTTGGAAGCAATACTTGAAATCAGAAGCTTGTTCGAAAGGCAGCTACAGTCCGAACAGGTTTGGCCAAAAATGCTTAAATAGCAATGTGACGAGAGGCCTTCAGGCTTTCACGCCAATATTGCAAGTTTGGAGAGAGAGGGCAAGGTGAGTAAAGAAACCATATTTTTTATTTTATTAATTTTTATTTTTATTGTCATAGGGTAGCAATGGTTATACCTAATGACAATGTATGTTTTGGTGCAATTGTGGGCAGTGAGGACATTGGAGCCAACAGCAGAAAAGATGTTGACTACATACCAGGCTGACATTGAGGTCAATATCTCCAAGGGGTAGCAATACATTCCATTATGGAAGTTGGAGGGTCGCCCATAATTCGATCCCCAACAAAGGAGGAAAATAATAAACCGCAAAGAGAAAAGTCCAATATGATGAGCCGTTAAGCGGAGACGTACCACGGACTAGAAGGTCCATTCCGAGTTCGGTGCTGCTGAGGCACCTCATTCTCCTCTTACAACTTTTCATGGTGCATCTCCTGCTGGTCATCATGCTGCCACTCCTGCTGCACCTCCTCATGCTTCTATTGTTGCCCCTCCTCCTACTTCAAGTGTTACCCCTCATGTTGAGCCGCTCAACCGAGCGCTGCATCTGCAAATGACTATGAGCATTAAGGGAGAGCTGCAAAAGATGCAGACACAGTGGAAGAAAGACCTCCAGTCATTGCAGACGAATATGCAAATGCAGATGCAGTCAATATAGTTGGAGATCCAGTAGTCAATGTAGTTGGAGATCTAACGGGCGATGCAGATGCAGACGCAGTCACTGCATGAGCATATCCAGCACTCACTACAAGGGCTGATGGATCGGATTGTCGGTCAGCTGATCTACCGTTTTGAGGTATGAGGTTTTATGTTATTCATCGCGTGACTTATAACATGTACTATGCATACATTATTCTAATGTGTTTGATTTTTTTGATCGTTTAGGGTCGAAGCTCACCTCCCGGTAACCTGATTGAACATCATCCTACTCATATCCCATCTTCGGTAGAGGCAGCCCAGCATTCTCAACCCACACTTTCTCCCGAGGCTCCACCTCCTCCGTTTAAGGTCGAAGAGGTACCTCATCCTGCGAGTAGTGGAACTACAACTTTCGTGCATCCTGCTCCTGTCCCAACTCCAGCAGAAGCCCCCCCGCATGGTGAGATCAAACCTTCTGCTGAGGCTCCACCTCCACGTGAGCCCGAAAATGCACGTGTGATCTTGGCCAGCAAATACCTTCGAAGCCCGTACATTAACCCACTATTAGTCCAGTGTAAAGCGAAGGATGATTTGAAGGACAGATATGAGTCCTTCTTGAAAAATGACCAAGCTAGGTAAAATGAAAACAGTAGACCATATTAGGGTTAACGGTTCTATGATATTTATTAAACAGTACGCAATACTATAATTTTAATATAACTCTATTTTAAATTTGCAGGGTTAACATTCTGGGCATCGAAGGGCAGGAGGGTCCTAATTGTTTTCGATGATTGGAGATGCCAACAGAGTTGATGGACACCTAACAGATTGATGCATGCATCAGTGTGTTGTGTAAGCGGGCGCACGAGCACCATCCACAACACTACAAACAGAGAATATTGATCGTTGACACCACATTTTATGTAAGTATATTATATTTTACTGAGTTGTAATTATTCAAATGTATGGGGTTTAAGGTTACTTAATTGCATCTAACTATTATGCATAACGTAATTGACAGCATATTTTGCTCCAACTAAGTGAAAAAATGCAACCTTCCCCCATCGAGAAAACATTCAAGCCGAGTGAGGTAGTTATGCCAGACGATATGCTTGAGTATGCAAGGGGTGGGACACCTTCGTGGGGTTTGCCATGGCATAAGGTTGACGCAATTCTCGTACCGTGCTTTTTCAACGGCCACTAGGTGGTAGTGCACGTTAACTTGTTGAAATGGACTATGATGTTAGTGGACTCATCGTACGGTCAGAAAGAAGCACTGAATTCTGGCTTGCGTGATAAGCAGATGAGTCCACTAACATCATTGATTCCCATTATATGCCACCGAGCGGGGTACTTTGTCAGCTTGCGTAGTCAAAATCGAGATTTGACATGGATGAAATATAGGTTAAATGAGAAGACCCCGATACAGTAAGATTCGCACAGTTGCGGGGATTGGGTTATAGCCTCGTTGCAGTGGTTGATCGGCTCAAAGGATCAGACGCTAAAGGCAAACGCCATAGAGGGCATTCGAACAAAGTTTGCCCTTGAAATTTTTGCTAATAGCTCAAGTTGTTAAATTTTTTTATTTGTTTATTCTTTTTCATTCTGTAATTAACATTAACATTATTCTGTATCATTTCCATATTATTCTTTGTTGTATCATTTACATATTATTCTTTGTATTCATTATATCATTTACATATTATTCTTTGTATTCATTCATGTGATAAGCATACCGGTCCAATAAGAACAACATTGTTTTTTTCTTATTCATATCGTAAAGTCTGTTAGTATTTTACACAATTTACATGACATCGTTCATTCATTTGCATATGCCAACCCCCCTTCGCTTATTTACTTTATAGCCTATATGACATGTTGAATTGCATTGCGTGACATAGGGTTGTAAGTAGTTACTATTGAATTGCGTGAATGGTGTGGATGGAATCGCATCACCAGTTGATATTGATTGGTGAAAGTATTTGTTATGGAGTCTCGCGAGTACTAAATTTTTAATCACATCAGTAGTTAATGTGGAATCATGTCACCAATCCACTTGGAGTCGTGTGAGTAGTAAATATGGATCGCGTAAACCGTTAAAATTTAGAATCGCGTGAGTATTTGATATTGACTCCCGTTAGTAGTAAATATGGAGTGGCGTTACTACTTAAAATGGAAGCGCGTGACATGACTTTTTGTGGAATTGCGTCACTAGTTTATATTGACTCGCGTGAGTAATATATGTGGAGTGGCGTTACTAGTTATTATGGAATGACATGAGTATTTATTCTAAAATCGCGTGAGTAGAAAAATGGAGTCGCGTGATTGGATATTATGGAATTGCGTTACCATTTGATATGGAGTCGTGTGAGTAGTATATATGGAGTGGCGTTACGAATTCTTATTGAATCGCGTGACTAGTTGAGCTTGCAACTCGTGACTAGTTGCACTTGCATCGCGTGACTCACCTATTCTGTGTCTTGTTCTTCGAATAAGGGTAAGCCAATTATCATCGACAATATCAAACCATAACTCAACCCCAAGCACCATCATAACAAAATATTGAGTTAAACACCCTAAACCCTCAACTAGATGAAAGTTAAAGCACATGTTGAGGGAATTTAAGAAGATGCTACCATTGCTTAAGACAGTGCAGGATGGTTCAGCTTTAGTGGTTCAACTTCTATTCACCCTTAAACTAAGTTTGGAACTGTTGGAAGATGAAACGGCAGCTATCGATAGATATTGGGAAGACTGGAATATGAACGAAACAGTTGGAAGCTATCTTATGCCCTTTATGTTTTTTTATTACAACGGTCGACATTAAGAACAACTATTACTATTATTATACATCATTTTCTGGGCAAAAATATGAAGCAGGATGCCAAAATCAATCACTCAAATATTATTAAATTAAATATTTTGTGCTTTATTTAATGGTTTACAATGAAAAACAAATTATGAAGGAGTACAATGAATTTGATGATCCAACAAATGGGCCAAGTAATCTAACTGGAATTTTATGATCCAACTATGCAATGGCATTTTTGTACATTACGAGAACTATAGTCAACTATAGGATAAATATCTAATTTTTTCCAGCACTTTTTCTTCACTTCCAGCAGCTTCTTCTTCGTCTTCTTCCCATCCTTCTGCTTCAATAAACGTTCAGTTGTTCTAGACCTACTTAAGTATCGATAGCTTATGAATATATCGATAGTTGCTTTAAAAGTGGATGAAACTTGTATGAAATAGCAAACTGAACTGTCTGGTTGGGGAATGAAAAGTAAGATACACAAGATGTCCATATGGAAGAGAAAACCTTCAAGTCCCATGTTTAGTTGTTTTGGACCTCCATTGTTCCCCAACTAGTTCCAACGGCCCCACCATTGGACTTGAAGGTTTTCTCTTCCATATAGACATCTTGTGTATCTTACTTTTCATTCCTCAACCAGACAGTTTAGTTTGCTCTTTCATACAAGTTCCATCCACTTTCAGAGACACATCTTGTGTTTTAGATTTGCTTTTCTGCTAGAATATGTGCAACTAGTCCCTCAAACTCAAAGGCACCTCCTCTTCTTCGGAGGCTGCCTCTTTCCTCTTCTCGACTCTTGGATCTTTGGAGGTCATTTTTCAATTATCTAAGATTGATTAAGATAATTGAATTTGATTCAAATGGTTAATGGTTCCCTTTATTTATAGGCATGAATGATGACTCTTCGTTTTCACAACCATATCAGTGCAATGAAGAGGGGCTGAATTGGTTATTAAGTACCTGTTTGGCCTGTCCTTTCATCTTATCTACCTCTTAAAAGCAAAAGCCAGGTCAAACATCATTCGTTTGCATATGCTAACCCCCCTTTGCTTCTTTACTTTATAGCCTATATGACATGTTGAATTGCATTGCGTGACATAGGGTTGTAAGAAGTTGTTATAGAATCGCGTCACCAGTTGATATTGATTCGCAAGAGCATTTGTTATGGAGTCACGCGAGTATTAAATTTTGAATCACGTCAGTTGTTAATATGGAATCGCGTTACTAATCCACTTGGAATCGTGTGAGTAGTAAATATGGATAGCGTGAATCGTTAAGATTTAAAATCGCGTGAGTATTTGATATTGACTCCCGTTAGTAGTAAATATGGATCGCGTGAACTGTTAAGATTTAGAATCGCGTGAGTATTTGATATTGACTTTCGTTAATAGTAAATATGGATCGCATTACTAGTTAATATGGAAGCGCGTGACATGACTTTTTTGTAGAATCGCGTGACTAGTTGATATTGACTCGTGTGAGTAATATATATGGAGTGAAGTTACTAGTTATTATGGAATGACATGAGTATTTATTCTAAAATCGCGTGAGTAGAAAAATGGAGTCGCGTGACTGGATATTATGGAATTACTTTACTAGTTGATATGGAGTCGCGTGAGTAATATATATGGTGTGGCGTTACGAATTCTTATTGAATCACATGACTAAATGATATGGGATCACGTGACTAGTTGATCTTGCATCATGTGACTCACCTATTTTGTATCATGTTCTTCGAATAAGGGTAAGCCAATTATCATCGACAATAACAAACCATAACTAAACCCCAAGCACCATCATAACAAAATATCGAGTTAAAGAAAACAAAATATCACAAGTGAATTATGAAATACAAACTACAGTATCCATAATCCAATTAAGCCACAACTCTCAAATATGAATGTTCATCTCGTATGGTTGACTCAGCCAGAACCAATAACAATTGACTTTCTTTTTCTTTGAGGTTAATGTCGGAGAAACTCATCTGAGGACAGTTGATTTTGCCACGCTTCTGCTACCGGAATAGCTATATCTGTTCTTTGCATTAGAAGATTCTCAACATTCTGTATCCTCAATTCCAATGCCTGCATTGTAACAATTTGATTACTGAGTTTCTCATCAATCCTCAAAAGCATATTATACATCACATCATTGGAAACAGGAACTCTAGACAATTATTTGGATGGAGTATCATGTGCAAGATGAACTGGACTGCCTTCAACAGAGTTCAATGGCTCATCAAGACTCAAGTCATATCCCCTTTTCACGAGCCATCGAAACGAGAGATTACGAGGCTTGCGATTGGTCCAATCAGCTAGATACCTATTGCTCCATATCACTTTCTTCTTAACTAGAGCCGATATGATGTTCCCGTATGGAAGGGTCGTCTCTTCCCGCATGGCAACTTTTTTCATTCTCATGATCATATATTCTGCAATATTCACACCAAACTCGCTTCCAATTGTTTCCATCATCCACAGATCTTCAGTGCTAACATGTCTTAAACAACTGATCCTTCCTTGTAATGTGGACGCCAGAAAATTATGTACCAACCTATCTGGTGCAAAATTCAAATGACGAGCAGAACATGACTCTATGGTGTATGGCTCTCTTCTACCTGTCACCTAGGCCCACATGCGAGACAGGTCATATGATGGTGGAGGTCTGTATTGTCTGTGTCTATACTCCGTTTTCAAGAGCTTCCCAATATCAAAGGGAGTCACTGTAAACTCTATTCCTCCCAAAAACATGTTCAAAACAAATGGGTCAAAATCTCTAGGATTTTCAAATTCATTTTCACTCCGGCGAATGCTGGAGTAAAATTCCCTAACAAGAGTCGGGCTATAATCAAAATATGGAAAGGTACTTAGACCCTTAAGTTTACCCATATCGAAAAACGAAGATATGTCACCCTCAAGGTATATGTTTTCCTCTAAGCTTTCCCAATCTACCACTTTCTCGCACGATGTCATGTTATTCTCTATTACCCAATACTTGCCACCATGTGATATGTCCCTAAACCGTAAGGGAGAGCACAAATCATTATCTAGTTCAATTGAAAAACCAATTGATGCGATAGGCAGTTAAAAATCTAGTTTCCATTTCTTCCTTGATCGTAGGCTAGAGTATTCATCATCACCCATACTTTGGTGGCCATTGTCATGGACATTGGGTCTGCTTAAAGATGCGACCATTGTTTAAGACAGTGCAGGACGGTTCAGCTTTAGTGGTTCAACTTCCCTTCACCCTTAAACTAAGTTTGGAACGGTTGGAAGATGAAATGGCAGCTATCGATAAATATTGAGAAGACTAGAATATGAAAAAAATAGTTGGAAGCTATCTTATGCCCTTTATGTTTTTTGATTACAACGGTCGACATTAAGAACAACTATTACTATTATTATACATCATTTTCTGGGCAAAAATATGAAGCAAGATGCCTAATCAATCACGTAAATATTATTAAATTAAATATTTTATGCTTTATTTAATGGTTTACAATGAAATTCAAATTATTAAGGAGTACAATGAATTTGATGATACAACAAATGGGCTAAGTACTGTAATTAGAATTTGATGATCCAACAATGCAATGGCATTTTCATAAATAATGGAAACTGTAGTCAACTATAGGATAAATATCTAATTTTTTCCACCACTTTCTCCTCACTTCCAGCATCTTCTTTTTCTTCTTCCCATCCTTTTTCGAAACAATCCCTAACAACTGACGTCTGAAGGGCCACTATCTTCAGGTATGACACCTATAACGTTATCAGAGTTTGTAGTCCACATTGGATAGTGATTTCGTGTGTGCTTGGGTTGTCTGCAAACTGCACATGCTTTGGGTCGACGTAATCGAGCCGTCTGCTGAGCAGATGATGTTTCCCTGTTTGTCAGTGGAGCTGCAAATTGAGTCTGACAATTTTGTCTATTATGACCATAGCTCTTACATTGTGAAAATCTACATCGTCTGCTGCCTTCCCCAACTGATGCAATCCTTTTCCTCTTCGATTTTCCCGCTTGACCTCGCCAACTTGGTGGCAAAATGATAATTTGTTGAACGTCATCAGGGATGTCCCACTCACTGAGATGCCCAACCGGGCGAATGGGAACTGCATATCCCTTCGCCCAAGACCGAGTCTTGTAATAGTCTGAGCAGAATTCAATGGCTGCACGTTTGCACTTACTGCCAAGGCAATGAAATCACAGTTGGCGAACAATGTAAAAATTCAATTCATCATGCACAATATAACAAAACATGATTGCTCATACCTTATTGCTACCATGGCATGCGTGCAGGGGAGTAGATCAGACTGAAACTCACCGCATGAACACTCCTTGGTGGAGAGGTTCACCACTCTGTCCTTACTCCCGCCTATAACTTGAAACTCCACCCGATCGATTGTTTGTATGGAAAAGTGACATGCTTCATTGAACCGTTTGTTCAACAGATCAGTAGCCCAAGGGTTGAGGGGAGTGGTCAAATTCAATGCCTCATTGTGCCGGTCATGGAACCAACGTTGAAACATGCCTCTGATGCACTAGATCAACACCTTTATTGGCATTTTTCTTGCATGCCTCAGGCAAAAGTTAATACACTCCGCAGTGTTGGATGTCATTAGCTTGTATCGCCTTACTTGTGCCCGTGCATGTGCCCATCTCTCAAGGCCTAATCTTATAAGGTTGTCATAAGCAGGTTTGCAAAGTTGTTTCAACTGATTCATATGTCTGTCAAAATCGGTGACCCTATAGAAGTTGGCGGCCATGGTGAAAATTGTTGCAACATCTTCGTGCTTGAACCTATTTTTAACATTTTTCCTTAAGTGGTAATTGCATAGACCGTGATGAGCGTCTTTGTACACTTTCTCAACTACATTCCTAATGCCAAGCTGCTGATCATAAATGAACATTGTATTTTCAAGACAACCAATCGCACGATGCAATTAGTTAAGAAACCACGACCAAGACTTTTTGTCTTTGACGTGGCCAATGCTAAATGCAAGTGGATATATCTGCTCATTCGTATCTTTGCATACCGCCACAAACAGAATACCCTTGAATCTGCCTTTCAGATGTGTAGCATCGATAGTAATTACAGGCCGCATTACAGCACTGAACCACCGAATACATAACCCGAATGCCCAAAAACAATATTTGAATCATTGTTCCCCATCAGTAGCGACACACGTGACAATATCAGGATTTTCACGTTCTAACATATGGAAATAGAAGGGGAGGAGTTGGAATGACTTTTCCGGTGGACCGAACACAAAACTCTCCACGTACTCCTTCGCTTGCCAGGCCTTACCATATAGGCATTGCAATCCCCAATTACGATTCATCTCTTCCATTATTTCCTTTGGTCTCAATGGGGTTACACAATTTCCTTGCACCCTATTAGAGATAAGCTCACCAATTACCCTAGCGCTCGCAGTTCAGTACCCACATTGCAAACCATCGACAGTACACGTGTGTACCTTTTACAACATCCGAAGTTGCCAATATTCTCCCTCAAGCAACTTCGTTGCACGCAAAGCAAACTTGCATGCCTTATCCGTATAACCAACCTCAAAATGAGCGTGACATGACTTTTTAACTCTAAACTCAAAATGCTCTTTTAATGCCAACATGCTCAAAACTCGTTTCAATTCAGCCTTCGATAGAAACACTTTTTCGCGATATAAGTGGTCGTCCATTGATAAGGATTCCTCACTCCCAACTATTTGGAAGGATATCATATCTAGCCCGGGAATAATCCATTGACGAGATACCGCTATATTTACCCTCTCTTGATCACTGTCATCAGGCGAACAAATGTCATTCTTAAGTGCGATGGCGTTCTAGTAAATAGGGTCTACACCCTCAACATTTTCTAGTTCAACAATTCTGCCATGGTTGTCCAACTCAATCTCTTCTAACACAACAGTTGTGGTATGACCTGTACCGCCATTTGCATGATTGCAATCAGGAATGTCGATCTGCTCAACCCTGTCATCCTCTGAATGGTCTTCATGTCCACAAACGTAATCATCTTCACAGTCATAACCTAACTCATCATTCTGATCTGTCGTGTCGTCCTCTTCAACATCATCTTCAATCTGATCAGATGCATCGTCATCACTCACAACCATCATAGTGACGTTTGCTAATGACAATGGACCCAATGCATTTCCGAGCAACAACTTTGTTTGTTGCAAAGTACCAAGTATTTAGTTTGATACACATTCCGATCGGAATTGTGCAGACATCATTTGTAGACACTTCATGTGTGCGTCGGACTACTAAAACTCATGAGGATACATCAAACGTGATTACCATGGTTGTTTGTTAGGAAATGCATGGTGTGGTATGTCAAAATAATTAACATTCTGTTCTTGGTGATTACTATGTTGGATACCGTGCTCATGTGGAATATCGTTTGCATTTCCTGCCTTAATTGTCACAAACACAACAACTACCCTCTCATCTCACAGAATACTCACTACATCTTCATCATCCTTGATAACTGCACGCGAAACCGCTGCGGCATGGCTGAGCGATGCATGTAGCTCAATTTCATTATTATGTGAGTTGACCAAAACAACTTCTTCAACCAGCTTCACTAGTCCCGAATATGACAAATCACTCTCAGCACCCCTCACTCGTGTCTCACCACCCTTGTAAGTGTCATCGACCCAATGACCACTGTATGTAATCATAAGCTTCACATTTGGCAAGCAGTTGAAATTTAATAGAAAATAAGTGTCACGATCAATCAATTTATCAAAAATAGCCCCTCAATGCATAGAAACCACTTCTGCAATGCCTAAGTCACATTTGGCCGACCGCAGAAATTTTACAAAAATTAAGTGTCACAATGTCTAATACACATTAATGCAATGCCTAATAACTAATGAACAAACACCCCTAAACAAGAGGTGAATTGCACAAGTCACGCGCCATTGCTCTTGCAATATATAACAATAGGTCACGTAATATATAAAAACCAGTAACGCAATCCTAAAAAACTACTGAACAAAGCCTCAAAACAACACATGAATTGCACAAGTCATGTGCCACCACTCTCGCAATACATAACAACAGGTCACGCAATATATAAAAACCAATCACGCAAGCCTAAAAACCTAATGAACAAAAGCCTCAAAACAACACATGAATTGCACAAGTCATGCGCCAACACTCACGCTAAAACAAGTAATGCAATATATAAAAACCAGTCACGCAAGCCTAAAAAACTACTGAACAAAAGCCTCAAAACAACACATNCAATATATAAAAACCAGCCACGCAAGCCTAAAAAACTACTGAACAAAAGCCTCTAAACAACACATGGATTGCACAAGTCACGCGCCACCGCTCTTGCTATAATAGGTAACGCAATATATAAAAATCGATCACGTAACCCTAAAAAACACTGAACAAAAGCCTCTAAACAACACATAAATTCCATAAGTCACGCCCCACCACTCTCGCAATACATAACAACAAGTAACGCAATATATAAAAAACAGTCACGCACTGCCTAAAAAACTACTGAACAAAAGCCTTAAAACAACACATGAATTGCACAAGTCACGTGCCACCACTCTCGCTACAACAGGTAACGCAATATATAAAAAATAGTCACGCACTATCTAAAAACTACTAAACAAAAGCCTCAAAAACACATGGATTTCACAAGTCACACGCCACCACTCTCGCTACAACAAGTAACGTAATATATAAAAACCAGTCACGCACTGCCTAAAAAACTACTGAACAAAAGCCTCAAAATAACACATGAATTGTACAAGTCAATCACGCACCGTCAGGCTTGCAACACCTAAGAATAAGTCACTCAATGAATAATAAGCCTCTAAACAAAAGGTGAATTGCACAAGTCACGCACCACCAGTCTCACAATACCTAAAAATAAGTCAATCGATGTCTAATATCTACTAACGTCATGCCAACTTAAACAGTCACGTACTGGCCCAACGTCACGTAATACATAACAACACGTCACTATAGGTACTCTATTCCATATACATACAAACCACTCACGTAATGTCTCAACAGAATATATGCATTGCATAATTCAAGCACCGCGTATAACCCACTCTCCTAATACCTAATAATAGGTCATCCAATGCCTAACATCCACTCACGAAGTAATTCAGTATAATATAATTTAAACGAAGAAAATAACTCAACAAAATATGTACTCAATGAAAATAAAATTTGCTATAAATTTTATTCAAATTTTACTAAAAAGATCCCCCTGAAAATACAAGGAGATGATACAAAAAAAATGAACCGTAGTTCATTTCTTCATAAGTTCATCTACTTTGAACTCTATCTCGGCGAGAATCTTTTCGTTGCTCAAGATGTCAACCTCTAGGTCAAAAGTCTTTTGCATCAAGTTGTCGATGAGGACTTGCATCTCCTGCTGGAATATGTGCAACTGGTCCCTCACACTCAAAGGCGCCTCCTCCTCTTCAGAGGCTGCCTCTTTCCCTTTCTCGACTCTTGGATCTCTGGAGGTCATTTTTCAATTATCTGAGATTGATTAAGATAATTGAATTTGATTCAAATGGTTAATGGTTCCCTTTATTTATAGGCATGAAAGCTGACTCTTCGTTTTCTACAACCACATTAGTGCAATGAAGGAGGGATGAATTGGTTATTAAGTACCTGTTCGACCTGCCCTTTCATCTTATCTACCTCTTAAAAGCAAAAGCCAGGCCAAACATCATTTTCCAAGAAATTCTTAATAAAAAGCAGTTTAAAGGTTTTCTCTCTTTTTCACTAATTAAAAAGGATTTTAATGTTATCTCTTTTCTCTTTTCCAAGAAATTCGTTATCGTTTCCTCTTTTCTCTTCTTCTTTTTTTCTTAATTTAGGCATCATGGTAGACCAACCAAAATCTAATACTATTGCTACTATACAAGTCTGAAATTATATATAAACTTCAAGAATTACATTAGAGCTTATTAGGTTATTGAAGATAATCAGTAGAGAATCACCTTCAGCATTAGGTAGCTAAAGTCACACAATGCCTACAAATAGGTCACGCAATGCTCAACAAATATTCAGTCACGTAATATTCAGTCACGTAACTCCTGTCACACAACGCTACCAAATATTCAGTCACGTAATGCCTATAAAGAACTCACGCAATACTCAACAAATATTCAGTCAGGCAATATTCAGTCATGTATTACTTGTCACGCAACGCTCAACATATATTCAGTCACATAATGCCTATAAAGAACTCACGCAATACTCAACAAATATTCAAGCACCTAATGCCAAATAAACACTTAACGATTCCTAATATCCAGTTACACACCCTCATATCCAATCACACACCTTAATATCCAGTGACTCAATGCCTAACAAATATTCACACATCGCCTATAAACTGATTGATTTCGCTACCCCCACCCAGATTTAAGTTTCTAAACTCATATAATTTACCCACCAACTTTTTCCTTTTATGAATAACCTTAAATAAATGCAAGAACCCATAACAAATACCTTGATGTCATCTCTGCACTTTGGGATCGTGAGAAAGTTGGCTGTCGATATAGACCTCGATGGCGTTGGAGAGCTGGACGAAAGGATAGCTAAATCTAAATTGAGATTTAATTTTGAAATTTTAAGCTGAATGCCGAGAGAGCAGAAAGAAAGAAACTAAGACGCGTCTTCATTTGGATTAATTGGATTAAAGGGTATTCTTGTCAAATCGTGTCAAATATTGACTAAAAATAGTTAAAATTATAGAGACAGTCATTTTTGAAGTCATCTTACTATGAAGGTCATTTTCCACAATTTCCTCTTATTTTTATCTTTTAAAAAAGAAAATCTATTAAGATTTTGTTGTGACTTTTTAACACTAGATTCTATTAGTAACATGGTTAAAACTTATGCTACTACTTTAAATGGTTTACAAAAAGTCGTTTGTTAAAGATTGAAGCTAATTATGAAGAGGACAACAGTTATTTCACTGTTGAGACAGAATTGGTTGCATAATCCCAAACTGTTTCTGCATAAGTTAGCAAGCAGCAATTTTCCCCCCGCAAATACAGGAGGTTGGCAAGTTCTCCAAACTAAAAGTAACCCATGATTTTGCTGCTGAATGATGCAAGGACACAAGGAAATTCTCAATTCCCAGCAAATTTTTCCCATGTTTCACAAGGATTTAATCAAGTAATTTGCACTTTTAATCACTAAAAAATGTCAACCCTTTTCCTTTTAAGAGACAAAGGAAAACTTATATTCACCACTGAAAATAAGAAAGCATATCCAGTGCTTCTATGACATGATATTCCATTAGCTTAGATTTAATTTGCTTGATGTCCTACTAAAGTAAGAAAGCAATCAAATCGATTACATTTGTAGCAATTTTTTTCTGCCCTTTCAATGGCTATCCCATGGGTTGAAAATCTACTCAATGTTCCAAATCCCTACCAGCTACAATGAGAAAGTTCGGAAAAGCATGTTAGTCCACCTATAAATCATTATCCCTATTGAAATTTCCCTCACTAAAAATCTCTTTCCACCTCCACGTGAGCCACTTCAAAAGAAATCATACTCTCTTCTCTCTCTCTCTCTCTCTCTCTCTCTCCGTTGCAACTTCACAAATCCCCAACTTTTATTATATTATTATTGTTGTTACTATTATGAAGCAAGATGAAGGTAGGAGAAGAAAAAGAGGTGACTCTCACAAAGGGTAGTTTCTTATGCACTTCCCTTTTAGGCAGCGGCAATATATTCATCATGGCATTCATTCGATTATTTTTTATTCTTCTACTCCGACATTTGGTGTCTGTATCTGGCAATGCGGATTCAGCTTATCATCATCACCGCCACCATTCTTTGCTCAACGACAAGGCTGCGCTTCTGGAATTCAAGATGTCATTAATATTTGATCCAAAATCCACACTTTCCAACTGGGAAAAGGCTGTTCCTGTTTGCAACTTCACTGGTGTCGCATGTGACAAGCGCCACCACCGTGTGTCACAAATCAACCTGTCTAGCTTTGGACTTGTGGGAAAGATTTCGCCCTTCATTTCGAATCTCACTGGCCTTCGAGTCTTAAACCTTTTCGAAAATCACTTCTTCGGCACCATTCCACATCAACTTTCCTCCCTCCAACACCTCCGTAATCTCATACTAGATAGCAATAACTTAAATGGTCCGATACCAAACAGTTTCGCCCTCCTGACCAACCTCACTTTATTTTCTGTTCAAAAGAACAACTTGACAGGCCCCCTGCCGCCCTCTTTTTTCTCCACCTGCACTCAGTTAAAAGTTATAGATCTCTCTTTAAACTTCTTCACAGGTCAAATTCCAGCAGAAATCGGAAATTGTCCAAATTTATGGATCCTCAATTTATACAACAATCAATTTACAGAACAACTTCCTGCCTCCTTAACCAATACTTCACTGTATAATCTAGATGTGGAGTACAATCTTCTATCTGGGGAACTACCTTTGGACTTAGTACCGAACCTGCCTACACTTCTCTTTCTTCATTTATCATATAACAAAATGATCAGTCATGATAACAACACCAATCTCTATCCGTTCTTCGCTACATTGCGAAATTGCACTCATTTGAAGGAGCTTGAATTGGCTGGCATGGGCCTTGGAGGAAGATTGCCTAGCTCCATTGGCCATCCTACTCTACAGCGTCTAGAATTGCAAGAAAATCGCATCTTCGGATCCATCCCTCCAGAAATAGGAAATCTTTCGAGTCTTTCAATGCTGAATTTGACATCCAATCTTCTAAACGGGGCAATTTCAGAAGAGTTCAGCCAATTGTCGAAGTTGGAACAGCTTGTTTTGTCCCACAACTTTTTCAACATCACAATTCCAGTAGAATTAGAGAAACTCCTTCATCTTGGTCTGCTCGATCTATCAAACAACAACTTTCATGGAGAAATTCCGGGCAGCCTTGGTGATTTGCCTCTACTTAATTCTTTGTTTCTCAATAACAACCTCCTTTCAGGACCAATACCACCAAAACTACTAAAATGCACAAGCCTGTACAGGTTTGATCTGTCCTGCAATAAATTAACAGGGAGAATCCCTCGGGAAATATCAGAGCTACGTGAAATCAGAATATTTATAAATTTTTCACACAATCTTCTTGAAGGGCCTTTACCAATTGAGATTAGCAAGCTGGACAAAGTTGAAGAAATGGATCTTTCATCGAACAACCTTAGTGGGAATATCTTCCCCCAGATATCAAGCTGTACGTCAGTGCAGAGGATAAATTTCTCTCACAATGCTCTTGAAGGGCAGCTTCCAGATTCCCTAGGTGATCTGAGGAACCTCGAGTCGTTTGATGTGTCGAGCAACAAAATATCTGGAATGATACCAAAGAGGCTGAGCAAAATTAATCTCACATTTCTGAATCTTTCTTTTAACAACTTTGAAGGAATGATTCCCTCTGGTGGCATCTTCAATTCAGCAACAACTATGTCATTTTTAGGCAATCCACGTCTATGTGGAGCACCTTCAAGTACACCCATTTGTCCTCGAAATAAACACTGGTTTCGATCACATATGTTCTTGATTATTTTTATCATAGTCATAGTTGTGTCAGCGCTCTTATCTGCAGTATACTTGATGATTGGAATCCGCCGTGTTAACTAATGGTTTCTTCGAGGAAAACTGAAAGATTAAGAAAGCCACCACACCAGAAATTATGCACAACTTCTCCAGAATCACTTACAGAGAACTGTCAGAGGCCACTGGAGGATTTGATGACCACAAATTAATTGGAATAGGTAGCTATGGACGTGTTTACAGAGGAGTTCTTCAAGATGGGACAAGCATTGCTGTAAAGGTGTTACATTTGCAGACTGGAAATTCAACAAAAAGTTTCCAACAGAGAATGTTAAGTTCTGAAGAGGATTAGGCACAGAAACCTCATTCGGATTATAACAGCATGTAGTTTACCCGATTTCAAGGCTTTGGTTCTTCCTTATATGGCGAATGGAAGCTTGGAGAGCCGTCTCTATCCACATTCTAAGTCAGGTTTGGGTTCAGGCTCCTCAGATTTAAGTCTAATTCAGAGAGTGAGCATTTGCAGTGACATTGCTGAGGGGATGGCCTATCTGCATCACCATTCTACCGTTAGAGTCATACACTGTGATCTAAAGCCCAGCAATGTTCTTCTAAATGATGACATAACAGCACTTGTTTCGGACTTTGGGATTGCAATTGTGGTAATGACAGTAGGAGCTGGTAATGGAGCTGGGGCTATTGAAACATGGGAAATTCTACTGCAAATATGTTATATGGATCCATCGGTTACATTGCACCAGGTATTGATTCAAAACTTAACGTGATATTCACGAAAGGTAAACTGAGAAATAGTCAACGAGATCAGTTTGTGTAAGGTCAAAGCATCATCATGTCTATTCTCCTACATGAACCAAGTTTATATTTCTAGAAATCTAAACAAATCATATCTTCATCCCAAATTTCAAACCATTTCATCATAAAACTACAAGAAAAACATCAAAATAGCACACTCCACCATACATAAGCGTTGTTAGCGTGTCCAATTATCATTTTTCTACATGTTTCACATATCGGTATCAGAGGTATTGCAGACATTGTACTTTCTTTTTTAAAAAGTAGAAAATTGTTTCAGTCCTTTCAGGGAGGTTCTCTTTTTTCCTTTTTTATAAAAAAAATGGTTCCTTAAATTCAAACTAATACATGTAACTCATTCAATTGTATACTGCAGAGTATGGATTTGGATCCAAAACATCTATCAGGGGAGATGTATAGAGCTTTGGAGTTTTAGTTCTTGAGATGGTGACCAGAACATGACCAACTGATGAAATGTTTGTTGTTGGTTTAAGCTTGCATAGATGGGTGAAGAGTCACTACCCTGGAAGGGTAGAAAAAGTGGTTGACTCATCTTTGATCAGAGCTTCAAGAGATCAGTCCCCTGAAGTGACAAGGATGTGGGAAGTTGCAATTAGAGAAATGATTGAATTGGGTATTCTCTGCACTCAGGAAACTCGCTCTATTAGGCCTACGATGCTTGATGCTGCTGATGACCTGGTCCGTCTTAAAAGATACCTTAGTGGGGATACTACTGCGACATTCGCCTCATCTCTAGGAATTTCTTCTTCCACTCTAGGTGATGACTAACAGCTTTTCAATGATGTCTCTAGGAATTCGTTTGATTTTGCAGATAAACTAGATTTACAATCCATATGATTGAACAAAATTTGAAAAATAACCGCAGAGATCTAAAGAAGCCCAAGGTGAGTCTTGTCGTAGATCTGAATCTAAAATAAATGTTTCTGGAAAAATTAAAGATATGAAGAACAGAGAAGAAGTTTTTAAGAGATAGGCAAAAAGTAATTTCTATTTCATTTATCATCAGCTTATGTATTAGCTCAAAATAAACAGAAAATGACTCGGGCTCTTAAATGTAACCTCGAGAGTAGCAAAACCTCCTAAAACATTGGCTTAGCACAGAAATCCAGATATAGATTTCAGTTCTAGCAACGGCTACAAGAATACTAAGAAAAACGTGGCTTAAAAGCCTTACAATAACCAAAACGACCCAAGAAGTAAATGAAATGAAAGTAAAACAACAAGGTAGTTAAAACACATTAAAACGAAACATTAGAAAACTACATATAGCAATGTCGTATAACTAAACAGATTCCATTGACGTAAGCATACCAGTCTCCCCTGCTTGCGTTTCACCAGCTTGCTAAAAGAGTACAGTTAAAACGTTGACGTTTCTTGTTCCTCAGTCTTCATCTTCCTTTAAACTTCAGTTGCTCCCCGCCAAACTTCTGCTAATTTCAGATCAATCATCCAACACTCCTTCTTGATCTGGAATCTGGTAAACACATAGACTTGATGTGAGAAACTCAAACCTCTCTCTATTTAGACTTTTGGTGAAGATATTTGCTACTTAGTCTTCTGTTGCGCAAAACTGTAGAACAATTTCACTCTTTTTTACTGCTTCCCTTAAGGCATGGTATTTCACCTTTATATGCTTGGTTCGACCATGTTCAACAGGGTTTTTTGCTATAGCAATAGCAGATTTGTTGTCGACATTTAGCGTAGTACCTTCCAAATGTTTGAGCCCCAAGTCCGATGAAATTTTTCTAAGCCACTTACTGTGATTTGCAGCAACTGCAGTAGCTATGTATTCAAGTTCTACAGTTGATTGAGTTACAACATCCTGCTTTTTAGAGTTCCAAAAAAACAGTCCACTCTCGAATGAGAAACATAACCCACTAGTGCTTTTAGAATCCTCAACTGAATCAGCCCAGTCACTGTCACTAAATCCCTGCAACTCACAGCTTTCAATCTTCATAAATCTCAAGCCAAAACATACAATGCCTTTGACATACCTTAGTATTCTTTTGGCTGTTGTATAATGTCATTCAGAGGGTGCTGGCATGAACCTTGAAAGTAAACTGGTTGCAAACATAATATCTGGTCGACCAATTATACAAGAGATATCTAATTAAGCTTTTGAACACTAGTTCATTTGCTTCAGCAGCACCTTCTTCTTTCTTCAATTTATTTCCAGAGGATAAAGGAGTAGGCATTGACTTACAGGACTTCATTTTGAAGCCTTTTTTTTTATATATATAATCGGGGGAGAGGGGATTTGTGAGACCTCAACCTCTAGTGATCCGTAACTAGAAGTAGATGCAATAACACGAATCAGGGATAATTTCGTTATTTCTCTTGATGAGCCCCTAAAAGTAGTTTTTTAATGTTATTAAGGTCCAAGTAGGCCTAAGGAATTGTTTGGGATAAAATATTCCGCATGCGAAAAAATAATAATAAAATAATAATATTTTTATCGAAATAGAATTTGTGGGATAAAAAGTGATTCGGAAGTCAATTGAGACATAATAAGGTATTTTGAGTGCCAAGGAGACAAGAGGAAATTTTTGTAATAAAATAATATTTTATTAATAAAATAATATTAAAATATTTTATTCAGTGTCAAAATTTTTCATGAAGAATGAGTATATGGTCAATCTAAGTGGGGGAGAAGAAGAATGAGAGAATTTTGGAGAAAAAATGACGTTAATGGAGCCGCGTGTCTTTATTAAGTAAAGATAGCGCGAGCAAATAAATATTTTAAATATTATGGAGACACCGCGTTGGTATACAAACTTCATACTTTGTTTGTACATGTGTAAAAGAAGGTAATATAAGGAAATTAGAGTTAAATGAGTGCTGGGAGGACTAAATTAAAACGGTGGAAACAAAAAGGTTAAAATGGTCATTTTGCACCCTGAGTAAAAATTTTAAGTTTTCGTAAACTCGAGTAGTTTAGATCATTGTGGACCTTATCCCAGTGTCAAAAGAATAAAAAGATTACACAAAGGATTGGAGAAGAACAAGTTAACTTGCTAAAGGGCATTTTCATAATTTATAAAGGAATTGGATAAGTTTGAGCTATAAATATCTTCTCCTTCCAGCAGCTTCTTCAATTTCCAGCAACTTCTTCTTCTTCCTTCTTCCATCTCACATTTGTTTCCCCCTCCATGGAAGCATGGTATGAAACTTCATAACTTTCTCTCTCTAGCTCCAATTTTCATGCCTCGGTGCACCTTTTCATGAAATCCTTGTTCTCTTTCACTCTCTCACCTTAAAACCCTTGAAAAATCTCACTTTCATACTTTCTCTCACTAACTAGGTGTTTAGAGAGAGAAAGTTCCCATAATAGCTTGAAAAATTTATTGGAAAGAATTTCAAAGTTTCAAGCTACCAAGGTGAGTAGGGGGTGTCAATTTTAAAATTTTCATAAATATATACCTATAAGTATGATTTATTTTAATTGCAAAAATTATGGATAGCATGTGCAGGTAGATATTTTAGGGAATTGTGAATGTTTGTAGTTGAGGTTATCCACTCATTTTAGAGTGATTAGGGTAGTGAAAATAGATAGCCATTTAAATGGTAATTGAAAGCTAGCTAAGAGAAAGCTTTAGACTTTATAAGTATGTGAATTGACAAATTGATGATGCTAATGTGATGATAGGTTCCAACGAAGCCCCATCATCCCATTTGGATAATTAGGGAAGTTAGGATCGGCTAAAGGCTCAAATAAGACCGGTGAGTGAACTGCATTTTAAAATCGTTTTGGGAATGTGATTGTTTTGTATAAAGCATTTGAATGATTTTATACAACTTTTCTTAAAAACAAGTGCCTTGGGAACAAGCCTTTGATAATTGACTTTATGTTGTGACATGTGGTTGTTATGGATTCTTGCATTACTACATTATGTTGGTATATATATATATAGATATATATGTTGTGCATGATGGTTGATATTGTGTGATGATTATAACCGTGTGTGTGCACGATGTGGGGGGATGTACATGATGGCACTGACTGTGCACAATGCGGGGGGATGTACATGATGGCATTGATTGTGCACAATGTTGGGGGATGCACATGACTTGGGTGTGATGATGGTGATATTAGTGGTTATCTATGTATTCATGTATATCTATGTTTATGAAATAAAAGCTTATGAATATGGCCTATGATTGAAATGCATGTGAAACTTGACATGTTGAATTTTGGGAAACTATATATGTTTTATGTTGTTTTTGTCATTTCAGCAGGATGGCCTTTTCTTGAAGAAATGGGAAATTTTTGTTGGTGCCCTTTTTATCGCTGCAGCGAGAAACTCTTGGGTTTCGGGGGTTTCACCAGACATGGTTCTCGCTGCAGCGAGAAAGTTTGTGTTTTATGGCTTGAATCTCGTTGCAGCAAAAAACATTTCTGTTTCGATTAGTATCTTAATCGATTGTTGCGCTATTTTCCACTTCTTTTGTACCATAGTTGAGTATGGACCCTTTACATTAAGTGATTTAATGGTATGGGTATTCTTGAGGGGTTGTGATAAACACTAAATTAAATTGCATTGTTTTGAAATAAGTGCATCATGATTTTTAAATCCTTCCTTACTGTTGCTTGTTCCTTTCCTTATTCACTCACTAGGTTTATACTCACCGTTTTCAACTTCATGTTTTCATATCAGGAGGCAGTTGGTAACTAGGTCAAGGTGCCTTTATAGACTCGACTATTGGTAGGTGTCTCAGCATTCAGTAATTGTACATTCGTCTAGTTTCTCCGCTAGACATTAAGTCTCCTTTTGACATGTATAGACAAATCTGATGTTAATTATTAGAATACATACTGTAGACAATATGTGTATATTTTAATGAGTAATGCCAGTACGAGTTAGCAATGGTTTTCATCATTTTGAATTGAGATTTTGAATTATGACTTTAGTAACTCGTGGGATGGAATGATAAACAAGTAATATAAGTAGGCTTGCTTGGGCTTAGTGGACTACGTCCATTGGGCCCATGCGCCAGTCATGGCTCGAAATTTGGGTCATGATAGGATTCGAACCCTACTCTTTAGGCAGAGGGATTATGCACCAACCAATGAGACAAATGATCGGGTGCAACTTCATTTTGAAGCTTTTTAACAAATCTTTGGCATATTTTGTTAGATGATTTGATCGATCATTTATATAAATTCCACTCCCAAGAAATAGGTCATCTGTCCTAGGTTAGTCATTTCAAACACCTTCATCATCTGATCTTTGAATTCTTGGGAAAAGACTGATCAAGCCCTGTTATGAGTAGGTCATCAACATACAAGGCTATAATAAGCATAACTGAGCCATCTGATTTCTTGACATAAAGAATAGGTTCATTAAAGCTTTTGTCAAAGCCTTGACTTTTCAAGTGTTCATCCATTCTCTTATACCAAGCTCTTGGATCCTATTTAAGTTCATACAGAGCCTTAATCAATTTGCATATCTTTCCTTCTAAGTCATTTTCTTTATAACCCTCTTGTTGCTCAATGTGTGTATCCTCAGACAAAAAACCATTGAGAAAAGCTGATTTAATATCCAAGTGATAGATTTTCCATCTTTTTTTGGCAAATAATGCACAAACATCCTTATAGTGTCATGTTTGACAACTGGAGCAAAAGTTTCAAGATAATCTACGCCATAAACTTGTGCACACCCTTTAACCACCAACCTTGCTTTAAACTTGTTTATTAATCCATCAAGATTCAATTTGGTCCTGAAAATCGATTTGACACCAATCACATTCTACAGCAAGTTTGTCAACAAGGATCCAAGTCTTATTCTCCTTGATCATATTGATTTCAGCATCCATGGCTTCCCTCTAGTTTTTGTCCTTGTATGCTTCTACAAAGCTAATAGGTTCAACGACTGCTACATTACACCTACTATAAACATCAACCAAGGTTCTTATTTCTCTTACAATTAGATTTTCATCTTCTATATCCTCTTATTCATAACCTTCAAATTGTTCAATCTAACCAGCAACTCTGACTTGATTTGTAGCTTCAACAGTACTTTTTTTCCAATTCCACTTTTGTCCTTCATCAAACACAACATCTTTACCAACAAGAAACTTCTCAATTTTGACATCCAGTAGTCTATATCTTTTAGAAATCTCATCGTAGCCCAATAAAATAACCTGCAGTGACTTGGCATCCAATTTGGATTTATTTTCATCTGCAATTTTAACAAAACAGACACAACCAAATACTCTAAAATGAGAAAATGAAGGTTTTTGGTTGTACCACATTTCATAGAAAATCTTGGAGGTTACGTATAAGTCAAATTCAAAGTATAATTAGCAGTGTTTACTGCTTTTGCCCATAATTTTCTAAGTAAAGTCATTTGAAACAACATGCATTTAGCCATTTCCATAAGAGCTTTGTTTTTTCTTTTTGCAGTTCCATTCTGAAGGGGATTGTAAGTAACAGTGAGCTAATGTTTGATACCAAGGTTCCTCAAGAATTTCTCAAATTTTGTAGATATATACTCTGAGCCATTATCACTTCTCAAAGTTTTTATGTTGACTTTTGCAAAGTTTTCCACTAGAGCTTTGAACTTCACAAAATTCTCCAAAGCTTAAAATTTATGCTTTAAGAAATATACCTAATAGAACTTTGTCAAGTCATCAATGAAAAGCATAAAATACTTATTACTATTAAAAAATAGAACCTTCATAGAACCACAAATATCTGTTTACACCAGCTCCAATTCTTGCATAGCTTTCCATCTTCTTTCTTTAGGAAAAGGTTTCCTGCATTGCTTCCCAAATTAACACACATCACATAGCTTTGAAGGTTTGCTTACTTTAAGTAATCCATCTACCACTTCATTTGAAGCCATCTTAGCTAGTGAATGAAAATTTACATGTCCCAAACGTATGTGCCACAACTCAAATTCATCGCATTCATTATACATTGCTATGTGTTCAGTATTCATAAAATTCAAAGGATAGCATCTGTTTTTCATTGTAACAGTGAACATTTCACAACCACTAGGGTTAAAAATAGTGCACAACTTATCTTTGAATAGTCAAGCATAATGGTTATCTGCAAGTTGACCTACACTTCGTAGATTTTGATCTGTTTTACGCACAATACACATCAACTATATATTTGGTACCTATTGGTGTGCTGTCAGCAAATGTACCAGAGCCAAGTATCTTCAGAAATACTCCATTTCCTATATTCACACAAGCTTTGAAGTTTCTGCCCAACTATGTGAAAAGTTCCTCATTTGTAGTGAGATGATTTGAGCACCCATCACTACAAAAAATATAGTTTTTTTCTGACGAAAAAATTTCCAACGGAAATTTTAAAAAATTTCGATCAATTTTTTTCGACGGATTTCCAACGAAAAATTTTTAATAGAAAAATTTCGTTGGAAATCCGTTGAAAAAATTATTGGCGAGCAAAAAAAGAGAGAAGACAACCAACTCTGACGAAATTTCCAACATAAGCAAAAAAAAAGACAAGAGACCACCATTTTCGACGGAATTTCCAACGGGAATTTTCATTGGAAATCCATTGAAAAAATTTTTGGGAAGCAAAAAAAGATAGGAGACCACCATTTCAGACGAAATTTCCAACAGAATTTCTGTTGGAAATCTGTCGAAAAGTTCTAAGACTAAAAAAAAATTTAAAACCAGGTTGAAGTCTCCAACGAAAATTCCGTTGGAAAAAGTTATTGCCAACGGAATATTCGTTTGTAATAATAATTTTTTATTTTTTTATTAAAATATTTTTAAATTTTTATAAATTTTATTAATCTTTTATAAAAAA
>NC_030855.1:4356008-4441019 GCF_000208745.1 Theobroma cacao | reverse complement strand
TTTTTACTTTATTATCTTTTTGCTATTATTATTTACATACTTTTTTGTTTGCATTAATTTCCTAACTCTAAAAATATTACCTAGAGATTTTTTAGAATATTATGCTAAAACAATTTAAACTCAATCCTACACAATTACACAATAATCCTAAGAACAAACAAAATGAACCAACCCAAGCCACAACAGATTTATATAAAAAAAATAAAATAAAATAAAAAAATAAAGCCTTTACCTGACTTTGGCTTAAATAGTGACCCAAGAAAACCGATCCACTCAGGAGCGTCCTAGGCCTGTCTCTACAACCCAGTGTGCTTCACACCAAACGCACCATTTGGTGCTTATGCGGTGATTTCTCTATCTCTCAAAACTACGCCGTTTAATAGCTACCAACCCTAGGTATAAAAAACTCCCTTTTTCTCCTCTCCCTTCATTTTCTTCTTTTTCTTTCTCTCTCTAGCCGCAGCCACCCTCTCACTTCTCTCTAAACTTTTCAGCTACCTCTTTCTCTTTCTCTCTCACCTTCCCTCCACAGGTGGCTTGAAGCTCGATCACCCAAAATCCTAAATATCCCTTCCCTCCGCCGACAATCCCTAGATTTGACAAAAAAAAAAACTTGAATATTTCTCTCCTCTTTGGTGGCCAGTTCTTGATCAGTGCAAAGAGCTCCGATTTCTCCTTCCTTTTCGATGCCTGTTATCACACCTTCAGTCCTTATTTGTTCTCTCTTTTTATTTTATTTTATTTTATTATTTTTAAATTAAATTTTTTTAATTTTAATCTTTATTATATTATTTGATTATTTTATTTATTTATTTAATTTTTATTATATATATTTTTATTTGGGGAATAGGTGTCTGCACTCACTTTTTCGGTGAGTTCTTGGACCAGATCTTATTACTGAGCCTATTTGTCGAGCGTATAGTCCTTGTTTTGCCGAGCGTAGAGCCTTGTTGCTGCTAATCTATGTGCCTTGCTCACTTTTTTCGATAAGTGCTTGGAGGGGATCTTGTTGCTAAGCCTATTTGCCGAGCGTAGAGTTCTTGTTTTGCTGATTGTAGAGTCTTGTTGCTGAGCCTATTTGCTGCGAATCTTGGGCCAGATCTTTGGTGAGTTCTTGCTGCATTTTTTGTGGGAATTTTTTGTAGCACTTGAAACTTGGTAAATGCAATGGCTTGAGTGCTTAAGGTTGCATCAGGATTTTTTTATTTATACTATTTATAGTCGACATCTTCGAATTTAGAAAATGAAAAGAAAAATTACTTGAAATTCGATCTCTGTAGAATAATGATGCATAATCTCATTACTGCTGCTTTTGATTTCTCGTTACTGCTACCTTTGATTACAACTGCTTCAGAAATTGGATTTGTTTTTCAATTATCCTAGGCAGCAGATATAGCAATATGGTAAACACAAATTTTAGTAACAAGTCTGAGAGGGAACATATACATACAGGTTCTATGAAATTTTAATTGTTCAGTGGTAAACCAACGGCTGCTGCTGCTGCCCGAGCATACTTCTCCATCTCCCTGTTAGGATCCACACCAAATACTTGGACCTCACTATTATCAGCATAGTACTCAAGATTAGGGCCTGTTCCTATGCCAATTTGCAGTACCTTTTTGGCCTTTCCCTGTAGTTCCCCAAAGAGTTGTGACTTGTAACTTGCAACCTTTGACATATAACAAAAGATGTGTCATTTCCAACGGATATTTTTGACTTTGAATTTCGGTTTTTCATATGTGTTTCTTTTATATAATATGAAATTCAAATGTCAATGTGAATGGATATTTTATTATCGAAATGCAAATTGGTATTTTTTTTTTGAAGCAATTTTTCGTAATTTTTTTGGGAAATTGGTAATCTAGTAAAATAATTTTGGTTGGAATTCCAACGGAAAATTCCGTTGCAAATGCTTTTTTGAATATAAAATAATTCCATTGGAAAAGCTTTTCCAATGGAAAATTCCGTTGGAACTTCATTTCCAACAGAATTTTTCGTTGGAAATTTCCAACGAAATTCCGTTGAAAATTATTTCCAATGAAAATACAGTCGAGTACCCTACACAGAGCTCATTTTTCCAACGAAAATTTTCAATAGATTTCCAATGAAAAGTATTATCGACGAGGCTTTTACCGACGAAATTTTCAACGAAATTTTTTGTTGGAAATGCCTATTTCCAACAAAATTTAGCCTTTTTCCAATGGAAAATTTCGTTGAAAAAGGCTGATTTTTTGTAGTGCATTATCAATCAACCAAGTTTTTTTCTTATCCAAGTTATCTTCGAGTATGACCATAAACAAAACTTCTTCTACTTCATCAATTTGTTTAACCACAACTGCATTATCTTCTACATTCTTTTTCTTTGCTTTGCAAACCTTTTCAACATGACCAAGTTGATCACAGTTTCTACACTTCACATTAGGCCAATACCAACAATACTTTGCTGTATGATTTTTCCTTTTGCAGTGAGGGCAATGAAAGAATTTATCAGGCTTTTTACCTTACTTTCCATCACCAGCTTTGTTTCCCTTATTGTCAAGCTTCTTTAAACTATTACCTTTGATTCTTAAACCTTTAGTTTTAGCAACTAAAGCATCCTCAGTAGAATTCTCATTTCTAATAGTGCTTCTTTGTTCTTAAGCCAACGAGGCATTTATCAACTCTGTAACTAAGATTTTGATTAAGTCTTTTGAGTCTTCCATGGAGAAAATTTTTGCGTCAAACCTCCCTAACAAGCTTATTAGAAATTTATTGATAACCCTTTTTTCTGTTACCTCTTCTCCCAAAAGCCATAGTTGATTCACAATCTTCAAAACCTTGTCAGAATATGCTTGAATTCCTTTATCATCTCTCATCTTTAATAGTTCAAAATCTCTTAAAAGATTAAGAACATGAATCTGTTTGTATGATCATTGCCTTGAAACTCTTCTTTCATAGTATCCTAAACAATCTTGGGATCATCAAAGTTCATAATTCTACTAAAAATCAAATCAGATATAGCAGAATGAATACATAAAAGGGCTTTGTACCTTTTGGCTAATTCTTCACTATGTCATTTGATTTGAGCTAGTGTAGGATTAACATGCTTTTGTACTGGTAAATCTCCTTCTACCTCGACCACCTCCCACAAGTCAAAAGCCTTCAAATAGGCTTTCATATTCACAACCTAAATGAGATAGCCTAAACTATTGAACATTGGTGGAGTTAAGGCATATAACCAGCAGACAACATTAAGGCATAACCAGAAAAGAAAAACAAGCTTTTCATGGTCTCTGGTCCCTTCAGATGCATAACGCTTTGATACCATGTTGTAAATCTAAATCTAAAATAAACGTTTCTAGAACAATTAAAGATATGAAGAACAGGGAAGAAGTTTTTAAGCTTTTCAAGGAGACAGGCCAAAAGTAATTTCCATTTCATTGATCATCAACTTATATATCATCTTAAAATAAATAAAAAAGGACTCAAGCTCTTAGATGTAGCCTCGAGAATAGCAAAACCTCCTAAAACGTTGGCTTGGCACAAAAATTCAAATATATATTTCAGTGCTAGCAACAGCTACAAGAACAGTAAAAGAACAATAAGAAAAACGTGGCTTGAAAGCCTTACAATAACGAAAATGACACAACAAGGAAATGAAATGAAAGTAAAACGGCAAGGAAGTAAAACACATTAAAACGAAACATTAGAAAACGGCATATACCAATGTTGTATAACTAAACAGATTCCATAAAAGTAAACAAAACGGTCTCCCCAGCTTGTGTTTCACCAACTTGCTAATAGAGTAAAGTTAAAACGTTGATGTTTCTTGTTCTTTAGTCTTCATTTTCCTTTAAACTTTAGTCGCTTCCCACAGAACTTTCTTTTACTGATTTCAAATCAATCTTCCAACAAGCCTTTACCTACTTTCGTATTCTTTTTTATTTTTAATTCAAATCTTGGAAATGAAGAAAATTCCATTGTGTGACAACATTGTAAGCGGACTTCCCACCCAGAGCCGACCCTTGGGTGAAGCCACCCAAGCAAGGGCTTTAAGCCCCTAATTTGGAGAGGCCCCAAATGTAAGGAGTCTTTATAATTTTATAATAATTATAATATAATTAATTATATTAAAAATATATAAAAATAAAAAATAATTAATAAAATTATTTGTTTTCTCACTTTTCTAATTATGTGCCTAATAAATATCAATTTTCTATCACTTCTTTATTTCTAGAATGCTATGTTGGTCCAAATTATATGTGTTAGGGGGGGTGAATAGCACAAATTGGCTTTTGATAAGATGAGGAACTAATTTTCAAAACAAAGAAAATAGAAACAGAGTAGACAATGCGTAGGAATTTAGAGTGGTTCGGTCCAAGACCTACATCCACTACCTTGATTATCCAACCAAGGATTTTTCAAACAATTCCACTAAGAACCGGTGAAATTCACAAGCTTTCACCAAGCTTTATAATGGCTTTTACCAAGCTTAGTCAAAACCTTTCACAATAGTTTTTCACTAGCTAAACTAAAACCCAACACCTAATTTTTCGAGAATAAGTTAGAACCTTAACACATTCAAGCAAACCTAGCTTGAACAACCACTTAGAGTGACTCCCTCACTCTAAGAATACAAGAAGAGAAGTAAAAGAAAGTACCTATGATCACAAGGTTGATCTAAATGGTACAAGGTTAAGTGCAGAATACAAATACAAAAGATTGGCGTTTAAGTGCAGAAAGGTGCAGAGGGGTTTTTCTGGTTTTCAGCTCTATATGACTCAAATCTCTTCCAAAACTTCCAAAGAACTGATTTCTAACCGTTGGAAAACCCTTTTATACTTGGAGAAACAACTATGATGGCAGATTGGAAGTTTATGGCAATTGAAAACAGTTGAGAGTTGGTTCTAGCCGTTAATTTGTCTTTTAGTGCTCTGGTTCAAATTGCAGATAGAGAGCTCTTAGTCGACTAACTTTCTTTTTGGTCAACTAAGTTGGTTCTGTCTTTTGGTCTCAGATTTTGGCAGAGAGTATTTAGTCGACTAACTCATTTCTTGGTCGACTAAGTTGGTTTTATTTCTCAACATTCTTCAGCTTGCCAACCCTTGATTTAAATCTTAGCTAACTAACTCTCAATTGATCAACTAAGCGACTTTTGCCTTGTTGTTCAATTGTGACTTCCTTAGCCCTATGCTCTTTGATAATTGCATTTTAATGATAGATTATTTATTTGCATATAATTTTGTCCTGCACACTCAAGTAAAAATATTAGACACAAATGAAATGAGAATGTTTTATTATCATCAAAAACTAATGGAGCCAACATGCTATTAATTCTCAACTATATTCTCTTATTTCCAATCAACTAACGGTCATATATATTTAATCATCTCCAACGGTTATTTTTTTCTTTCTTATTCTCTTATTTACAATCAACTCATTTAATGATTTCCAATAGCTATTTTTTTTCCTTTATATAAAACCAATTATTTTTTTTTGTTTTCTATATAGCGGTAAAAAGTTGAAGTCATTAGATGATAATAGTTTAAAAGAATATTGCCTTAATCTTGAATGTTCCTTAAAATATAATAACTATTATGATATTGATGGTTTAGATTTATTTTCAAAGTTAAAAATTTTTAAAAAAAATTTACAGTAAAAAAACAATTCAATTGACATACTTAATCATATAAGAAGACTCGATTCTTTTCCAAATGTATATATTGCTTTTAGAATAATGTTAACAATTCCAGTAAGTATTCCTTTAAGAGAAAGAAGTTTTTCAAAACTAAAATTAATAAAATCTTATTTAAGATCAACAATATCTCAAGAAAGATTAAAATGGATTGGCTATATTATCAATTGAAAAAAAAATATTATAAGAACTTGACTATAAAAGTTTAATTAAAAATTTTACATCTCAAAAAACTAGAAAAATAAAATTTTAATAATTTTTTTTAATTTCAATAAAAAAATCTTCATTTGAATATTTCACTTTACGACTTTGAATTTATTGGGCCGCCTCTGTTCCCACCAAGACTAGGAATGAATTATATATAACATGGATAGGATTCTACAATAAGAATGTTAGTGGTAGATGGCATTCCATGACAGTGACCTTATCCGGAAGTTATCAACAATTGAGGCGGCTGATACCTATCGTCTCAAAGAAAAAATGAATTAATGGTGAAACAGTAGGAAGCATGAGGGAACAAGAATTTCTGTGTCTAATTGTATGCAGCTTATAAATTATTCTCAAAATAACTACATTCTACAAGCATCAAGTGCGAATATTATGATCATATGATGATTACTCTTCCTATGTTATAGTATCTTAATGATTATAACAAAGCAAGAATGAATTAAGAATAACACAAGTAAGGCAGGAAGAGAACAGACACTTCAACAAGTAAAGAGAAAAGCGACAGAAATTGTGATCTATGACACAACCTCCACTTCTACTTTTCAAACGTAATGGCATGGCACCTTTCATCAGCAACATGTCTTGATCAACAAGTCGTTGCTTTGCAATAATCACGTTCAAGTGTAGAAGTCACCTCAAACTGTTAACGATGCCTGATTTCATTATTTGTTCTTGAAGATTGTGTCTTGTAACTGAATGCCAACCTTGAAGCTTTCGTGGTCAAATTCCTTCTGAAATGGCATCTTTCTAGAACATGCTTTATCTGACAACTGAAAAACAGAATATGGACTTTTCTAAGAAATAAAAGGTTTTTTGACATTATAAAGAAGTGCAAGAGTTATGTATACAATTAGCTTGACGTTATAGCATGTAGCTATATCAGTAAGATATGGCAAATCTCTTTCAAGAAATGCAAACCACTCAACTCTTCATGGAATTGCTGGATGGAAGGTAAGGGAAACAGTTTCTAAAAAACAGGGAAGTGATTCAAATTGAAGCTAATTATTCATGAAATGCAAGAATTTAGTGCATTTCAAGTGTCACGTATGTCTGTTTTCTTCCAACATTATGATGGCAGCAGCATCGGCAATAGCATCACTCAACCATCAACTCAAAGTTTTGATGAATTTTCTCAACCGCTATGAGTGCACTGCCACTTGTCCAAACTCTCAAACAAGTGAAATGGATGGCGCATGCTCACCAAACAGCCTCACAAGCAGTTGTGCTTATTCGACTGACAGGGAAATCTCAAAACCTTGATTCAAAAAACCAAGCAAAAAATGTAGCATCACAGGTCAAAATTCATTGATGCCAGGCAGGTCTAGTTGATCTTTAACCTTTAACTTGACAAGCTAACATTCTAAACCTTGGGAAAGAGATTACTTTTTTTTACTATTGCATTGCATTGTAAGTCTGTACAAATTATTAGGAGATAACAATCACCAAAGCGGAAGCCTAATTAATGAATACTAAGACTAATGAATAAAGAAAAACTAGTTAAAGCTACACATAAAACCAAATGCAATTTCACTCATAAGCCATGAATCTCTCCCACCAAAGAGCATTGTCTCAATCACACTAGTTGTCTTTTTCCTAGTTTTTATCACATTTTTAGCCTGTAAAACTCTACAGTCTTTCCATCTCTCTTATAACTCTAATTGATCATGCTTCTAAATTAATAATTACAAGGTCATTTGCTCATATTAAGAATCTCTATCCTTCTAAATCTCTCAAATGAATTACCAATCCCTCTCTTGTCTTAATTCAACCGTTTTGACATCGTTAGAACAATTTTAATGAATTTAGTCTCATACTTTTATTGAAACTCTATTTAAAGATAATAGATAACACTATTTAAATAAAGTTTTTTAAACTTATATAAGCTGCAAAAAAAGAATTCCACTTCATTATGCCATGTCATCACCAAAAATGACATATCATCAAAGTTGATTACAAAATTTCAATACCATTATCGATTGACCTTAAATGACTTTAATGAAATTGTAAGATTAAATTTCTTTAAAATTGAAGTAAAGGAGAATAAAATAACAAAATTGAGATAATAGAAAACCTAATTTTATATTTTTTAGCGTATTTAGACTTAATTAAAAAAAAGATGTATAAAAAACACTCCTTGTAGTAAATATTAACAATTAAAATGAAAAATACATATAACATAAAATTAGTCACTATACGTGAAAGCTAACAGCTTTTTGGTATGAGTTTTGTAATTTGAGCAAATATTAACGGAAAATTATCCAATACACTGTTAGTGAAGATTTTAAACTCCAATAGCGATTGAGATTTGAGAGTTGTCACATATTTTATTATATATAATATGTTTAATAAATTAATATAATAAATAAAAAAGAGATACAATAATTTCCTAACATAGGTTGTAAAGTTTAAGAACTTGAGTCGATGGTATATAGAATAATTATCCTATTAACAATTCATTGCGAGATACGACTAAAGCTTAGCCTATTGATTATCATCCCCAACCATTCCTTCAAAGGAATTAGATTCATTACTCGAATGTTCTCTTCTTACTATCATTATATCTATCAAAAGAAAAGAAGAAAACGTTCATTATCTGAACATGACTCTGTCAATTGAAACCCCCCAAAAACTTGGAACCATATGGAATCTCATAAACAAGTATCATTGAGCTATATAGGGCCATTGACAACGTACTAAACTTACTCTATTTGTTGCCAACTTACCAAGGTTGTTGTTTGTTTTCAGCCCAGCCCAGTTGATAGTGGGCTCAAATGTTGGGCCTTGTAGATATTTCGAGTTCCCAAAAAGATTAATAAAATGAGTAGACAAAATTTTCAATAAATCCAAATAGAAGAAATTCAATAGCACATTAACAAACTCCATATAAAATGATAGGGAGTTAAAAGATATTGCATTTCCGGTGATGTAAGTGGGCTTATTATGCTTAGGGGCAGAAAATTTCATATAATGGAGAGGGGCTTTGCTTCAGCTGGTGATCCCACTACCTTTGTTTGAAATGGGATTTCATTATGGACAAATAACATTTGAATGTCTGAACAGTTACGATTACAAGGATGAGAAACATGGACTATTCAGACAATTACTTTGATGCCCACGTTAATTAGTAAATTAACCCTTGCTGAAATCTTGGAGCAAAAGTTTCAGTGGCCAAGTCTGGATCACTCCTCCCAATTTTCTTGCAGAAATTAGGATTTTTTAGTAGCAAATTGATATCTTTGAAGGAATATGCAGGGGAGCCAAGAAAAATTAACTAATCAATCAAAAAGCTCACCAAAAGAAAGAGAACTGAAAACAATTTTAAACTTTTTATTACATTGCTACAAAGTTTTCATTTATGTATCTCTCTCAAACCTCACCTAATCCATTAGGAAAATATACACCCACTCAACAGAAGCAAAAACAAAGGAAAAAAGAGCAAAGTATAGCAGGTCTCACAAGCAGAACATCCTGGAAAATCCCATTTCATGAGACTTAATCAACTTCCTCGATCTTAGGTCCAGCACCAGTACCACCAGACCCAGCTTTGCCATATCCACTGCTCGGCATCTCAGTACCACCCATTGGCACATCTCCACCCCCACCTTGATACATCTTTGAAATGATTGGATTGCATATGCCTTCCAGTTCTTTCAACTTGTCCTCAAATTCATCAACTTCTGCAAATTGGTTCCTGTCTAGCCATTCAACAGTCTCATCAATAGCCTTCTCGATCTTCTGCTTGTCTGAGGGATCAAGTTTTCCAGCAAACTTCTCATCTTTCACAGTGTTCCTCATATTGTATGCATAGTTCTCAAGGGAATTCTTCGCCTCCACTTTCTTCTTCACCTCCTCATCCTCTGCTTTGTATCTCTCTGCTTCTTGCACCATTCTTTCAATTTCTTCCTTACTCAATCTTCCCTTATCGTTAGTAATTGTGATCTTGTTCTTCACTCCTGCAGTCTTGTCCTCCGCAGACACATTCAGAATGCCATTTGCATCAATGTCGAAGCAGACATTGATCTGAGGAACACCTCTTGGTGCTGGTGGGATGCCCGTCAGCTCGAATTTGCCAAGCAAATTGTTGTCCTTGGTTCTAGCTCTTTCACCTTCATACACCTGAATCAAAACTGTTTCTCTGACCCTCCTTCATCTTGGTCAATACCATAGAAGAAATTTCTTCCGCCGCAAACTGTTTCTCTTCACCCTTGTATGTAACCACAATCATTGGCTTGTCACCAGGGCCAGCAACGACCTTGAAAGGCCAATGCTTCATGTCGCTTTGCACAGAAGGGTCAGAGAAACGACGACCAATGAGACGTTTAGCATCGAAGACAGTGTTCTGAGGGTTCATGGCGACTTGGTTTTTGGCTGCATCGCCTATGAGCCGCTCGGTGTCGGTAAAAGCTACGTAAGAAGGGGTGGTTCTGTTGCCTTGATCATTGGCTATAATCTCCACGCGGTCGTTTTGCCACACTCCAACGCAGCTGTATGTGGTTCCGAGATCGATCCCAATTGCCTTGCCTTGAGCTTTGGCAGCCATTTGTTGAAGAAAACGGAGAAAAAACTATACAAGAGAAGTGAGAGATTAGTTGGGTTCTCGATGATAGCTTTGCTCTGATCGCTTTGAGGAATTTGTTCTGATTGGAGATTCTGTGGGGGTACTGAGTTATATATATAATACATAAAACGAAAAGGGTGGGAACCATGAAGAAATTTCGAGAGGAGAGTGGAAAGGACGGGAAAAGGAAGAAAGAAAGGAAAAACGGGAGGGAAAACCTGGAGAGTTCTGGAGAAGGGGATGACGTGGGGTAATCGTTATGGGTGTCTAGAAGGATGTGTGAGTGTGGGTCTGCTCCCGGCCAATCAGGCATTCTATTTTCTAATGCAAATCAACACGTGGGGTGAGCCGGCTAAAATTAAACGCAGCGCTACCACCTAGTGCTAGTGGCCTGGGCTTTGCTTTTCACACGTAAGATGTTGTCATCTTATGCCATATAAATAATCAATTAATCATAACTACTAAAATGAGGCTCATTGGCAAACGTTTGGTTAAATTACAAATATGCCATTATTTGAAGTTTGACAACTTTTATATATATATATATATTTAATTCTTATCATTAATTTATTTATCTAGTTTAAGTTAACATCTAACATTTAGCTTGTTCCTCTTGTTTTTTTTTTCTTTCTTGTCAACTGCTTTAAGATTATATATTTTAAGTTAACATCTATTTACTTATCAAAGAAATGCTAAAAATGTTAATAAATTATTTACAATAAAATAAAAGCCCCAAGTGATTAACGGTCAATTTTAAATTTTAAGGAGTAAATTTATTTTCAACCAAATCACAAGGTTTTTTTCTTTTTAACTTACTCTTTGATATTTGGATTATTTTCATACAAAAATTTAATCTTAGGTATAAAACTCCACCACCTCTGTTCAAAGAACACTACTTATTAATTATGTATTATCTTATTCCAACCTTCATAGATAATTCTAAATTTCATATTTAATTGTATTTCTCTTAACTATATTTAATTATAATTGTTAGTTATATATTTTTATATATTATTAAATATTCAAGATTTTTTAAAAAATTTGCCCAACAATCTGGTGGGATTTATGAAAACTTTTCTCACCTTAATATTTTAAATTTAATTTTACTCGTAAAATAATAAGATAACAGTTTTCCATATAGTAACTAAGTAGATAATTAGTTGCTGCATCTTTAAAACAAACACACCCAACGTGATGAACTGACCTACAGAAACGGTGTCGTTGCTGTCCAAAACTTAAAATGTAAAAATTAAAACCCCGTTGAAGTCGTAACTCCGAGGTCTCTCTCTCATTGGCCGTCTGTGTTGAAAATGGAGGACGGAGTGATTCTGAGGGAGTGGTTCGGCCGAGTTGACTCAGAGAAAACTGGGAGCATCACAGCAACTCAGCTCAAGGTCCCTTTTTTTTCCTCTTTGATTTTTGTCCTTTTTAATGGTAATTTACTTTAATTTTTTTTACTTTGAAAATGATGATCAGAGCGCGTTTGCCATCGGTAACCTCGACTTTCCTCTGTCTGTCGTCCAACAAATGATCAGGTTTATTACTTTTCTTTTTTTTTTAATTTCTTAATTTTTATTTTTAATTTCACCTTTTTATTTATTAATTATATATATTTAATTTCGCAGGATGTATGATTTTGATAGAAATGGTACCATGAGCTTTGAAGGTTTGATTCAATTTTGCATTCTGCAATAAATTTATTTCTTCTTTTCTTTTTTGTTTTCAATTTCCATTCTATTTATTAATTTAATTTGTTTATTTTTTTTGTTGGTAAGCATAGAATTTCTTGCCCTCAACAAGTTCCTCATCAAGGTTAGCACTTTCACTAATGGAATCATCATTTTCTGATTGCGCCCCTTTTTAAAATGAAAAGAGTTGCATTTTAACTTTTAAAAAATGATACCCTTCTTCAGTTATGATTCTAAAGCTTCTAACTGTATGCTTGTTATAGCTTTGCATTATTCATGGTTAGAAATCATCTTCTAATCCATGCAATTGATGTGTTGCTACCAATGATAGGCGGGACGAAATTAATAATCATGGTGTGTAAGCATTTAACATCTTATTTGATAGTCTGATTTAATGATTTTTCCTCGGTAGGTCCAGCAAGCCTTCTCAGACTTAGAGAGGTAATTTTCTACCTAAGGCATTTAAAAAATAGTGATTATTTTCTCCCTTTTGTTTTATAATAGATTTAGTTCACTTTACAGGAATCGCGGATTCCTTGCAACCGATGATGTTTATGAGGTACTTTATGAAGATTTTGAAGCAATGTGTCTTTTGAAACTTAAATACCATGCATCAAGTCCACGTTCTCTAGGCTTTGAATAGATATTTCTTTTTCCTTTATTTTGTGCTATAGTCTGTGACTTTCTCCAAATTCTACTTGTTAACAGTTTTTTTATTTCCCATTTTTCTGCTTCTCCGCTTTCTTTTCTAGTTGTTCTGGTTAGTGATTATCCAACCATTGTTGCAGGCACTAAACAAAATTGGATTCTCTTTGGACACTCCTGCATTCTATGCAGCGTGTGAGGTAAAGCCTATATAATTTGATATTTATAACTGAAAGGTTGATTTTTTCTTCCAAAACATTAGTGCTCTGACCCTTTTACACTTAGGAGTTTCAAGTCGACTCTGTGTGGCATGTGTCTTATAGAGTTTGGAGAATCTCATGTGTCTTATATGTTCATATTATTCTATACTATATGTATCTTGTATCTTCATATAAGATTATTAGCTCGGTGATAGATTCTTATTCTTTCTGTCCTTCTCTGAGAGAGAGGCTGGGGAGGGCACTCTTCCGCTGCACTAGACTGTAAAGCATTATTGATATCATTATGTTTGATGTTCACTGAGCATTCTGAGATTTTCCAATTTTCTGGTTAATGTGTTATATAGGATTCCCCTTCCACACTATTTCTAGTTTTCTAATTTTCTTTTGTTGTTGTTATAGTGTTCTTAAAGCATGATTTTTTTTTATTTTGAAATTAAAGCATGAATTTCAAGCCCATGGTTTTTATATCCATTTTGATATTGGGCCCTTCCTTTCGCTGTGTTGTGGTTTGTTTGCTTGGCATGAATTGAATTTAGTTATCTTAGTTACTATCTTTTGCATTGATAGATATGATATTATTCATTTCAATTTCTTTTCTTCATTGACAGAGCTTTGATCAAAAGAAGAATGGGAGACTTCAGCTGGATGACTTCATATCACTTTGTATATTTTTGCAGTCTGCTCGGTACAGTATTTCTCACGTCTGCAGAAGTGCTTGTTAAGTGTTGATTATCATACAGCCAGTCTAGCACAGCCAATTAAATTAGTGTATAATTTTTTTGGGGAGAAATGGTACTCACATATGGGTTGTGGAAGAACATCTAGGATGTCTTGTCATTTTTTTAACAGTTAGGTCTACACGATACAGACATGAAATACATGATGCCATTGACACATGGGGGCATAAATGCTTGAATTTCACTTCATTTGAAAGTTCTTGACGTAGTGTGTTTGTACTTATTTTTCTATTTCACAGCTAGGTAATTTCAATCTTATTTTTTCTGTTTATCCATTTGTTGATTGTCGTTGTTGCAGGAATTTATTTAATGCATTTGATACAGCAAAGCAAGGCAGGGTTACTCTTGATCTGAACCAGTTTGTCTACTGTGGTGAGTACCCTAAATTTGAGTGATGATCTATCAGTTTTTTCCTACATCAGTTGGCCCCTTTCCATGTTTCATATTTTGGATTAAAGGAAATGTGGCATGCTGTTTTGGCTCTTTGAGAATGGAAAAACAACAATTGTGAACATTTAAACTCTTTTAAATTTATTTTAGATGTGTCTATGTCTATTTTAGTCCTGAAAGGTTGCATTCCTCACTAACAATGTGGTTCACTTCTTGATCTTGAATTGCTATTCTTTGGCATTTTCACATCATCTATCTGTTTAAAAGAGTTTAAACACGTATTGCAAGGTTTCTTGTTTGCTGATGCTGATACCCTTTTGTGCATGTCATCCAGCTGCCAGCTGTAGAATATAATGTCCACTACACCAGGCAAAACCGGATTTCCATCAAATAAAGGAATTGTTTGCTTAATAGCCTTTATACTGTACAATTAAGAACTCAAAATTCCATGGCCTGTATCCTTTTCTCTCTTTTGGGGAGCCCATGTTTTAAGAAAGCCCACTGTTATTGTAGTTGCGTTTTAGGTCCATATGTTTCAGCCCACTCATGTTCCACATTAACAGGTCTTTCATAGCATATAATTTTTATATGTTTATTTAAACAAAAAGAGATTTAAATTCAATTTGAAAACTAAAAAAAGGCATAATACTTAAAAAGGCCTTTGAACTATTCATGAAAAAAATTTAAACAAGCTGTTATTTTTTTATTGCATTTTGTCAGGTTCTTGTAATTTTATTTCAAGTCAAATAGGTTTTTTTAACTAATAATTAACTAATTATCATTAATCAAAATATTATTTATTATTTTTATATTACGTGGCATTGACGTAACATGTTTACATATCATAGAATATGGTGACACGACATTCTAACGTGGTCACATGGCCTTTTCATTAGATTTGATTATTTTGTATTTGATACGCAACACGACACTAATTTAAGTGGATTTAGGTTTAGGGTGATCGCGTATTGTGTATTAATCATGCCAAACCCGTTTAATTTGTTTAAGACACGATTAGTTAATCGATTTATCGTGTATCTATATAATTCATGACCTGTTTATTATCCATTTATTTAATTGTGTTCACGTGTAGTGTAAATACGTTTGGTACACAATTAAAATATATTTATTAATCTATATGAATACTAATATTTTTATGATAATTAAGATTTATTGATATTGAATATTATTATATTGGATAATATTATGATATTTATAATTTTTGTTGTCAATTTGAATAATAGAATTATAGTTTACTTGTACATATTTTAATTTGATTGTTTTAATCGTGTTAATCATATTAATTGTGTGTAACTAGTGGTGGAGTTAGGATTTCACGCTTAAGAAGGCAAAAACAATATCTATAAAACAGTCATACTGCAAGTTCAATTTCAAAAACATAACGTAATTTAGATGGAAAAAATTCATGTGAAAATTACATAAATAACTTCAACTAAGTATTAAGTATAAAATAAAGACATTTTTTAACAACTATTGCATGCTAAGAGTAGATATCTTTAATTGAACTCAACAGTCATTCATAGAGCTAAAAGCATCTATCATGAATCAATGTCAAAGCCTCGAATGATTTCTTTTTCAATGAAAATAGTTAACGAATTTCTAAGATATCATCTAACATTCTATTATGAGTCTCGTCCTTAACAAGTTTCATAGTAAAAAATGCACGCTCTGATGTTGTAGTGGAAACTAAAAGAATTAAGATAAGTTGGATCAATATATCAACAAGAAGTAAACTTTTGATATTCTCATCTTTTTAACATTTGACGTAGTTCAGAAAATGTAAATACATTCTTTAAAGCCTAATTATGAAGAATGTCAAACTTAAATAGATCTAATTGATAGTTTAGATGCATTTTATCATACTTAATAAAATCATCAAGGTAATATTTATTTGTAAGGTTGCAAATACTTTCAACATTAAATGATTTGAAAACATTCTGAGGGTCTAAAGATGTGCCAAAAGTGAGCAACTCCACCACATTTTCATTATATTTGGAATCCAATTATTGCAATAGAAAGTCAATAGCAGCCAAAAACAAGTCAACTCAACAATGGTGTTCAATTGTGGTATGATCTTTTTGAAGACGACCTTTACGTAATTTATATCTAGCCCCAATATTAGGATTCTCAATTTCATATTTCTCACAAAACTTCTTCACTGACACAAGCAAAGTTTTCCATCCATCTTCTCTCAATTGTTGGAGACATATTTTAGTAAGCGATACTAAACGAATTGCATTTAATATGTCTTGAAACTTAAGTTGTAAAGTGTTAAACAAATACTAAGATGAAGCTAGAAGAAATGAAAACTTGAAGAAGAACACTATAGAAGATGTTGAGCTTGAAGAAAGGTAACAAGACATCAAGTGTGTTAAATACATTATTTAACTAAAGAGTTCAAAGAAAGAATGCACACTGCCTTGTGAAGAACAAAACACACTGTTTCATTTAGATTAGTTTTGAAAGTTAGTTAAAACTTTTAGTTAAGCAAATTGGTAAAGTTAGCTCATTCTTTATTCCTTAATCATTCTTTGCCTTATGTATAAAAACTAATGTACAAATCATATTTAGAATGAATTTTTCTAACATTTATCAAAAATTCTTGTGCCGTTGTAGCTTTCTCTTTTCATCTTGGTCGTTTTACCCTTTAAACATGGTATTAGAGCAGGTTAGTTAAGGTACCCAACGAATCAGAATCAAATTACAGGACATTGCTTCATTCCCCTACATTGACCATATATATCAGTGAGTGTGTTAATCTCATATTTCTTTTCACACTAAACTCTTTATGGCCATTTGAGGACTGAAAAAATGACTGATTCATCTTCATCTGTATATGCAACTCAAAGTACCACACCTGTCATACAAGTTTCACCAACTATCATACAAATTTCACCAACTAAAAACCCTTAATCCCCATATTATCTCCATCACACTGACCATCCAAGATCAATGATTGTTAATTCAAAACTCACCACAGATAACTAATTGGCTTGGAGCAAATCCTTTCTGTTAGCTTTGTCAATTAGAAACAAAATTGACTCCATCAATAGTACTATACCTAAACCCTTAATCACAAATCCTCTTTACCCAACATAGAATCAATGCAATAACCTATTAATTGCCTGGTTACTAGACTCCATTTCACAGCCAATAGCCTTTACTATATTTTTCATGGACTCTGCCATTGAAATTTAGAATACTTTAAAGCAAAACTTTACACTGCATGATGATGCTAGAGTCGCAACCTACAATATACTTTAGGAAGTGTGACACAAGAAACTAGGACTATAGATGCCTATTTCATAGAATTAAAAGGGATTTGGAAAAAAGTTAAGAAGCTATAGGCAACTGCCCCATTGTCAATGTGGAAATTGCAATGTAAACTACTGCAAGATATATTTAAACTAGCATAAAAAATATATATTTAAACTAGCATCAAGGATAAAAAAAAAAAACTTGTCAATTAAAATTTTATTACGCAAGTATACATATCGAATAGATAGTATATAAGCAAGCAGAGTATCGATCCCACAAGAAATTGATATAAAATTTTACTAAGTACTAAAATTAAAAAAATTTAGTTTTATTCAAATAATTAATATCTGAATTCTAATTAAACTAAAAACTCCTCAACTAAAACTAATTTAATTAAAAATTAAAGCAACAAGATTGTTGGGTAAACAGCAAATCAAACAAGCTTAGGATTATAATATCCCTTATACTTCATTGAAATCTTACCTCTCTTCCTTAACTTATTTCAATGGGTTGAATTGCTAATCTAGAATCCTCAATTATTTATAAAGGTCTCTTAACTCATCTTATAAAAATATCTATTTTAACCAAAACACTATATCCCTATGTGAATTGAAATTAAATTAGATTCATTAAATTCAGACTTTAATCTGGCTATATATGGCATATAGGTATATCCTTATCAAATCAATTAATATGATCATATGATATCCTAATTTCAGTCTACACTAAACTCCCTTTCTCAAGTTTATTTAGGTTCCTAAATCAATTTAATTGGTGATCTAGCAATCAAAAGCATTAAGAACAAATTAGAATAAACAATTCAAATCCCATTAAAGATAAGCAAAAAAGAGATTAAAAATTCAAATTACATGTGAGTTCAATTGCAATCTTAGAAAAATAGTTTAGTTCATAATATCTAATAAAAACTTCATCCAAAGAAAATTAGTCATTAATCCAAGTCAAAGAAAATAAGAAAAACACAAAAGTAGAGAGAGAAAACTAATAGTTAAAGCTTTGTGATCTTGATTCTCCCTCCAATTCTCTTGCTTTCTTGCTTTGTTTTTTACTCTTTTTCTCTAGAGAAATCGCTTGCTACCTCCTCCAAAAAACCTCTAAAAAAAGGCTCCTTAAATAGCCTCCAAAAGACCTAGCTTCCAAAAATATGGTGAGCGTCACGGCTCTCAAAGGTTCTGCTCAATTTTGTTCTTCTAGTGCAGTACATTTACTTTGACTAAGATTTTGACTATCTTTTGATCAGAACTGGGCAAAGTGGTAGACATCAAAGTTGTATCCCTGCCTCTTAGCTTTCTAATGGTCTAAAAATCATGTCATTCGAACTTTTGTAGTGGGAGATATGCTTGAAAAATCGAAACATATGCAGACAGAGTATCAATCCATTATGCACCTTTCTTCACCAATTGAAATTATTTTTGATCCTACTCCTACAAAAACCTAAAAATAAATATAAATAACATAAAACTAACATTATTAACTTAAAATAAACATTTAAACATAAATTAAACTAAACTAATAAAATAAATAAAAACACCTAAATTCGATCCTAAATTTAGTCTAACTTAAATTAATTAGGTATTCAATCTCCTGTTAAATATATGTATTTGATGCACTCATCACTCATATTATCTTCATGTATCCTATACCTACTTTCGGTAAGGTTTGTAATGTGGTTATCAAAGAAGAAACATAGAGGAACTTTTTCCTTCAATCTCAACCCTTCCTTGAATCATCAGCCATGGTTGCTGCTACTAACACCAAAAAAGAACCAAAAAAGGATTTATCTTGCACTCATTGTAGCAAAAAAGGCCATGTAACAAAAAGAATTGGTATAGAATCTTTGGTTTCCTAGAGAATTTTAAATTTACCAAAGTAAGATCCAATGTGACGAAAGGGACAACTATAGGCAAAAATGTATCTTTAAGAACTGAAACACAAGCAATTGACATTCCTATTGGTCATGTTGAAGAGATGGGGAGTTGTAGCTCCATGTTTCAGATCTCCTTGATTAAGCAACAAGTTGATTGGTCGATGGGTCTTTTAAATGAAAATGGTTTAATAAGCATTGATGGTAAGAGTTCTTGACCTAATACATAACAAGCCAAACACTCACTCATTGACTTTGCCTTTACAAGTATTGTCTCTAATCAACCCTGTTTCAATGAACATAACAAGTTACCATATGTTAAAACTGTTATGATAAAACAAGGTCATTGGCTAATGAACTTTAGAGCAATACATCATATAACTTATTCACTTGACAATTTCATTATAGCTAAACTTGTAGTAAACTATTATGTACACTTACCATATGACAACAAGGCGGCAGTATCACACATAGGTCAGGTCAAAAAAAATTCATCATTGACCCTGCATAATGTCTTGTTTATCCCAAGTTTTAAATTTAACCTTATTTCAATAGAACAACTCACCCATACAAAGAAAAATTTTGTATTGTTCACTGACTTATATTGTATTGTTCAAGACATACTTACTTGGATGGTGATTGGGGTTGCTAAGACATCTTCAGGGTTATATCTAATGCAAGATAGCAATGGTGAACACTTGTCTAAATTTTCTCTTGACAAAGTTGTAAAGTTTCCGTTAAAGTTTTCTACAAATGCTTATAGCATAAGGCATAAACTTTTGATCTTTGGAACTTTAGGTTAAGCCATGCACTAAAAGAGAGAATCAATGTAATTCATCAATGTTATCCAGTTTTTTCTTGTTCAAATGAGCTGCTTTGTGAAATCTGTCCTTTGGCAAAACAAAGAAAGTTATCTATTCCCATTCATATTCATTCTACAAGAGTTTCTTTTCAACTGATACATACCAATATCTTGGGGTCTTATAAGACTCCAACTTTATCAAAACAAAGGTTTTTCCTCATTGTAGTAAATGATTATTCTCGATTTTCTTGGATTTTCTTAATGAGAAATAAGTCAAAAGTTTCAAGCACCATTCCTTCCTTTAATGCTTATATGCAAAAACAATGTGATTTGCAAATTAAATGCATAAGATCAAATAATGGAAATGAGTTTAGACTTATTGATTTTTTCAACAAAAATGGAATTATTGATTAGCTATCTTGTGTAGATAAACCCCAATATAAAGCACCATCATATTCTGATGGTTATAAGAGCCCTTATGCATCAATCAAATGTCCTTGGTCATTTTTGGGGTGATCTTATGCTTACTACTGTCCATATCATCAATAGGATACCAACCAAAATACTACACAATAAATCACCATATGAATTATTATATAATAAGCCGCCAGTGTGTGACTATTTAAAAGTCTTTGGTTGTATGTGTTTTGCATCTACCTTATCAACACATAGGAAAAAGTTAGACAAAAGGGAAAATGAGTGCATATTTTTAGGCTATTCAAATAATGTCAAGGGATATAAGGCATATGATTTATGTGCACAAAAGATCTTGGTATCCAGAGACATTGGTTTCCATGAACATGAATTTCCATTTCATGCATAAAATAACAGACAGTAGACAAAAACATTTTATTGAACACCTGATATACTAAATGCATATGTTGATGATTATGATTGATATACACCATATCAACTATACCGTAACCATATACCTCTTGATTTTTATCCATATGAACCTTCTTCACCACTAGAAAGCCCTTCCACAACAAATTCAAAGAAAATTCATCACGATTCACCTTCAACTAATAGTTTGCCCATTACTATTGACAGTGACAGTAGCAATGTAACCAATTCACAAGAATCAAAGTTGCTAATTAGGAAAAGTACAAAACAAAAACATACCCCTAAATACCTTGATGCGTATTATATTGACCTACCTAATCAAACCAACACTATTACCTCTCATCCTATCACCATTTACTTGTTTACCAACCATCTTACATCTGAACACAAAGCATTCACAACTGCCTTATCTCATGTTCATGAACTAGGCTCTTATCATCAAGTTGTGAACCATTTGCATTGAAGAGAAGCTATGAATCTTGAACTTAAAGTTTTGCAAGATAATGATACATGGAGCATAATACCTCTTCCACCAAATTCATATGCCATAAGATGTAAGTAGATATACAACGTTAAACTAAAGGCAAATGAAAAAGTGGAAAGATAGAAGGCAAGGTTAGTTTCCAAGGGTTACAATTAAGTTACAAGCTTTGACTACCAAGAGACTTTCATCCTTGTAGTAAAGTAATCAATTGTTAGAGTCTTTTTTACTCTAGTAGTAGCATATAATTGATTCTTATCCCAATTAGAAATCAATAATGCATTTCTTAATAGGGATTTAGATGAGGAGGTCTATATGGGAAATTAAATACCACAAGGCTATTGTGTTTAGGGGGAGTGCACTAAAAGGCCAAGGTTGGTATACAAATTAAACCATTCCTTATATGGCTAAAAGCAAGCTTCAAGATAATGGAACACCAAGTTTACCAACTTACTTTTGTAGTTTGGATTCAATCAGTTGATAGCAGACTACTTTTTGTTTACTATGAGAATATCAAATGGAAATTTCATATTTCTCCTAGTATATGTAGATGACATCCTTAATTGGAAGTATATCCACTCAAGTAGTAAAACAAGTCAAAGAATTTCTAAGTTCTCATTTTAAGCTCAAGGACCTTAGAGAATTGAGATATTTTCTTGGGCTTGAAATCTTAAAAATACCATAAGGAATCAGTATAAGTCAAGGAAAGTACACACTGAACCTCCTTAAAGAACATGGAGTGTTGGGAGCCAAACCAATCATCACCCCTATTAACTATAATCAATAGCTGAAAAAGGCACAAAATGAAGAGATACTACAAAATCCTACAAATTATAGATAATTGATAGGTAAATTACTATACCTGACTTTCAGCAAGCCTGATATTTCTATGCAGTGCAAGTATTCTCATAACACATGGATAAGCCTAGTCAAACACATCTCTTGGTAACTCATAGAGTGTTAAAATACCTTTAAAATGCACCAAGACGAGGGATCTTGATGAAATCAAACACAAATCTTCAAGTTTTTGCATATTTAGATAGTGATTGGATAAGGTGGCCCCACAACAAAAAATCAATCACTAATGTATTCATAGGAGAATCTCTTGTTAGCTGAAAATTAAAGAAACAATTTATTGTGGCTAGGAGTTCAGTTGAAGCAAAATATTGTTTCATGCCTTTTATATGATGTGAACTATTGTAGTTGAAGCATTTGCAAAATGATTTTGGGATAAATCATGATGAAGCCATTGTGTTGTACTCAGATGGCCAATCTGCCATTCACATCAACAAAGCCTAATATTCCATGAAAAAATTAAGCATATAGAAATGGACTATCATTTCATCAAGGAAAAGGTATTGGTAGGAACAATCAAGCCTATCTATGTACCAATTGACTTGCAAGTAGCATATATTTTTAACAAAGCTTTGCAGCCTAAGCAATTCTTCAAGTTGTTGAACAAGATGAGTGGTCATAATCTTCACTCCTCCTTTTAAAGGGGAGTGTTAAAAAAATACTGAAATCAAGCTTGAAGAAATGAAAACTTAAAGAAAAACACTAGAGAAGATGTCAAGCTTGAAGAAAGGTAGCAAAACTAAAGAGCTAGCAGGTTGTACGCACCGTTTCAAAGAAAGAATGCACACTACTTTATGAAGAACCAAACACATTGTTTCATTTATATTAGTTTTGAAAGTTAGTGAAAGCCATTATTTAATCAAATTAGTTAATTATTCTTTGCCCTATGTATAGAAACTGATGTCCATATCATTTTTGGAATGATTTTTTCTAACATTTATCAAAAATTCCTACGCCACTGTAGCTTTCTTTTTTCATCTTTGTCATTTTACCCTTCTAACATAAAGCCTTTGAGAGGTCATTTGCTATCTCTAACAACTCCCTCATAAGATGCAAAATAAACATAAATTCAAATAATATATTAGTATGTTATAAAAATTAGAAAATAAGGGTAAAAATTAGAAAATAAGTGGTAAAATTATAAAATTATTGTAGGAGTAAAATTATAAAATTCTAAAAATAAAAGTATGCGATAAACTTATTATAGGGGCAAAATTATAAAATTTTTAAAAAATAAAAGTTGTTATAAAAATTTTTTAAGGGGAGTGGGGCCCCAACTAGCCCTCTTTCCCCTCTGCCTCTGTGTGTAACCGTATCAATCGTGTTAATCGTTTAAATAGGTTATAATTCATATAAATATTAATCAGGTTAGTCAAGTCATATCGTATAAAATTTAACTCGATATGTTTAATCAACATGCTAATCGTGTTATGTTGTGTTACACGTTTATTAACATATATGTTTAAGATCTCAACATGATTAATTAACCGCATCGTGTTCGTATTTACCTATATAACTGTTAATACTCTTTATTTACACAACACGATTAAGACATGAAAATACAAATTGTCAAGTTTACCTTTCACTTTCCATGTCAGTACCACATCAATATCATGTAGGTTAAAAATGACGAGTGGTATTTTGATTAATAGAAGTTAGTCAACTATTATTGAATGCTATAGAATAATAAATGTTTATTTGAATTTTTTTTTAATAATTTAAGAATTTCTTAAAGTATTATGTCAATAAAAAAAATATGTATTTATTATTAAATTAAACGTTTCAATATTTGTCTAATTTTTATAATTAAACCACACAATTGTAACCAATGATAAGGACAAAATGAAAAAAAAAAAACATTTTGACAATAGAGAAATTTTATTTCACTATACTAAATCATTGAGTTTATAATACATTTGGGTTATTCCTCATTTTATAGTTTTAAACTTCATTAGAATCATTGGACAAAAAAGAAACTTCATTAAAATCTATAAGATAGTTAAATTATTGGGTAAAATACTCATACTCTTAAATTTTGATTATAATTTACTTCTAATTTATTAACATTGAAAATGAACACTTCGCTTCAAAATCTCCCACAATTTAAAAAAAAAAAACTAAAATGCCCATAATTGTTTAATTTGTTGTCTATCCTATCCTCCATGGATAGGTAGCAATCTTAAAAAATAAAAATAAAAAAAAAACTGTTTAATTTGCCGTCTGCCTTCTTCCATGGCTGTCTTCCTCTGTTTCCTTGTAGAATTTTATGGAAGTCTGTATCTTTGTTTGTTAGAAGATTTCAAAGAAAAGTTAGGTCAAACAAAATTCAAAGAGAAAGACGAAAAATTGAAAGGTGAACATTTTCTTATTTGAGAAAGTGGAGAAAAATAAAAGAGTATTATAATCAAAAGCTAAAGAAAAGATTGAGGAATGGTCTCTTTCAAAAAGATTGGAGAATGGCCTTGGAACACAAGTTATCTAAAAAAGTTTAAAATTTGAAATATAAAAAACTCAGGGCACCCAGCAAACTTGAACCTTTCTTTGAGAAAAGGCTTGTACTCTTATCTTTGAGGTTTTTTTTTGAGGCTACGGTTATGATTGAATTATTATCTATGTGTATTTGGTCAGGTGTTCTCTAACAAATACAGCATTGGAGCAAGTTTTTTTGTTTTTTTAATTTTCTTTAGTTAACTGTAATTCTGGTAGGAGGAATGCCCAATTGAGTCCTGAGATATAAGATGCCAACAGGAAGCAATTCCATAGAAGAAAATGAACAGTAAGTCTTGGACAAGCAATTGTATTGGAGAAGAAGAACGGTATAATTAAGTAAATGGAATAAGTAGATTGGGTATAAAATTTATGTCACATCATTAAATAAACAAATAGGTGAATTAACTATAAGATTTAGTGTTTAGCGTGTTCATTTTCAATATTAATGAACCCAAAAGTAAACAATCATCAAAACCTAAAAGGTGAAGGTATTTTACCTAAATTATTTGACTTTGTTAAAATGAGTCTTATCTTATGAATTTTAATTCCTTAAAAGTTATCATTAAATTTGACCATAATTTAACCACAATTGTAAAATTCTAACTTGTAATAAATATATAAAAAATACACCCGAGCATTTGACTCGTTGGTTGATGTATTATCTCCTGTCTAAAAGAGTAGGGTTCAAATCCTCATCCCTAAATTATATAAAATATATATATATATATATAAATTGTTTTAAATATTTAAATTAGATAAATATTATCTTTTATTAATATATTTTGAATTGAAGTACGATTTTATGATTGCTATAAAGTCATATCAGAATTTTGTGATAGTTCACGGAGCTGATTTTGCGGATCAAAACTCCACTAAAACAAAGTAATATAACAAGAATAACGTGAAAGTGTTATTCCTTAAAATGTCATTCTCACTTATAAATTTACTATAAATTTTACTTATTTCCTCATATTATATATATATATATATATATATATATATATATTAACTTCACCTAAAATCAATAAAATTGCTTATTCCAAAAAAAAAAATTTTGCTTTCATCCACGTACAATATAAATTGTAATTTGAAATTTTAATAGTGCTTTATATGTAAAACTTTTAATAAACTTGTTATATTTCTCATTATTTATGTAAAACTCTTAATAATGCTTGTATGTTCTATGATTTACGTGAAAATTAATAACTATTTCTCAGATTTCGACGTTTAATAATTATATATTGTTGGTCTACTCATTAAATTCCATAAACCTATTACTTTCTTTTGTTTTTTCAATTTTAATTTTCATTTAATCATTTTTTACGAATAACCTTGAATTTTACCCATAATTTTATAGTGTAAAGGAAATGAGAGTAGAGAACTTTAAGAACTTGTTTGACCTAATTTTTTTTTAGTTTAAAAGCTATTATGAAGCTTTTATGAAAAATAATAACTTTTAAAATTATGTTAAAGTTGTTTGATAAACTGTTTGGTAAAATAAATTATACAAATTTAAATTTTAATTAAAATTATCATAAAAGATATTAATGCTATTTTCAATAATTTAATAAATCAAAGTGGAATAAATTTGTTTAAAGATTATATACGATTTTAGATATTAAAATCAAAGAAATCTATAAAAGAATAGACAACTCTCAAATTTGTACAGTAATAATAGTATTATATTTTTAAAAAAATATGTATTTCGTAAAAAACTGACGTGTTTTTTAAAAAAAGAGAAAGCTTCTCTTTGTCTCTTTGAAGCTTTTCTTTAAGCTACATTTTAAAAATTTTATCCTCTAAAAAAAAGTTAATTTTTTTTAAGAGTTTTTCAAAAATCTTGTTTTGTCTAATTTTATTTTTAAGAAGTAGATAAATTAAAAAATAAAAATAAACTAAGGCACTAAATATGGTATATGCTGATAACGTGTAAACACGTTCCATATGAAAAGTCTGAAACGTCTGGCCAATGGTAGAAAAAAAAGGCATCCTATTCCATTGCAACTTTTGCTTAACAAGCAGTAAGTTACTTTACCCACTAGCCACCCATATATTTAAGTTTAGGAAAATAAACTCTTATGCTTTATTCCTGCACCACTGGAAAGATATCACCTTTTCTATTGTCCCCTAGCCTCTTTCATCAGCTTTGAGACTGGCAAATCCTGAAGAGATACTACACTACTTTCTTTTGCCATACACTATCATTTCACATCCTCGTACACAACACAAGCACAAAATCTCATTGGGGATCTGTTGCTTTTCTTGCGCTACGATGTGATTTCAATTTAATTATGCAGAATGCCCTGGCAGTGAAAATAATATGACGGATGATTTAACGTTTAGGAATGCATTTCTTCCGGTAGAGAGGTAACGCTAAAAAAAAAAGGTCCACACTTTCACAATTTTGATTGTTTTAACCACTAATGGTAGTAATAATTTCATTTGTCTTTTAGAACCAGTATATTATTTCATTCAAAATCTGTCCCAATCGTTTCTGGACATACTGAAAATCAAGATCATATTTGTCACCGCATAGTGTAAACACTAGGGAGCCCATACTGACTTGGCAAAACAGTGGTCAGACACAGAGAGACACGACACATGGGAACTGATCCGATCGGAGCAAATTGGGTACTTTCTGGCACTTTCAAAAGGTCTTTCGCTCCTTTTAAACGCAACCTTTAAGTCAGTCTGTGCCAGTGTTATCATTATATATATGTACTCTATACTGTTACTATCCCTGCATTATTGTTCTTGCGACTCTAAAACACCCTCTCTTCTTCTCTCGAACAATCAGAAAAAGGGTCTTTCAAAACTATCACCAGAAAGAAATGATGCTAAAGTTCTTTCCATGGTTTATGTTTTTCTTATGCACCACTGCCCTGTCATGCTGGAAGCTTGAAGGATTTCCTACATTAGAATCTCCAGATTTCAATCTCTCAGACCCTGCTGTTCGAGGACAAGAGATTCATGGTAGGAACTTAATTACTATTTTGTTGTTTGTTGGTAATGACCATTTTCTTAAGTTGGTGTTTCCTGAAACCAGTTGCAATTTCAGTGTTGAGACATGCAGGTCTAAACAGGACAGTTGGGTTGGAAGCAAATGGTGACAAAGAAGTATACGAGAAGAAGCATGACATTTTTCTGTCAGAAAAATCACAGAGAGGAAAGGGTGCTTATGGTGGTGCAAATATCGCCCACCGACCTCGTCAAGCAAAAAGTGCGGCTTCCTCACTAGTCAGGCCAGCTTTCTTTTTATCAACGACTGTATCGCATGTAAGCTTGACTGTTATCCTCGCATTTCCGTCTTTACTTCTCAAGCTATTTTAGGCCTTTTTTGGTTGAGAACTTACCAAAAAGATTTGGTGGCTTACTCTAGGCTATCACAGTCACTAAGATGTAGCAGCCCCTCAAAAAGAAACAAGAAAGAGAGATTGAACTTTGTCCTTGTTTGAAGTTGTATGTCTTTGTTTGTAAATGGAGAATATGTTATCCGGTGTGACTATTTCATTGCAGTACATGTGCCTCTAGCTTCCCACAGGGTATACATACCGAAGGTTAAATGGCTTGGTGCCTGCTAAGTTTGTGGTTTTATTCTGTTGATTTTTAACCTTGTTACCACAACATGGCTGTTTTAGTAATGAATTGATTGTTAGAACTCAATCCTAATTCCCTAGTTTAATTTCAGGCGGTTTCTATTGATTTTTTACAATCTATATAAGGGTTTTCTAATTGTTTTTTGTACTTAAGAAAATATCTTGCACCATCTTATAAGTTACAGTGTCATATATACACACTCAAACCAGGAATCTTTTCAGACCAAGGACAACAAATCATGAACCCTGTTCTTCTTCATTTTAACCTCAAAACTGCATCTACAGTCTTCACTATACAGTACACATCTACATATCAAGTCCACTACTGCATGATTTTTGTATCGGAAACTAAGAGTGAAAAAAGCAAAGGAGACTAAAGAACAATATCCTAACAATGACAGGCTTCAAAGGCACATAACTTGTTGAGCCATCAATGTTTTGTCCCTCCAGTTATATCCTAGGTGCCCTACAATGCAACTTTCCAACAAATAAATTTATGATAATGCAAATTCCAACAAAATCTTATATCCTGATTACCTAGTTTTGCATACATTAAAAGAAGCAGCAAATCACCCACAAGTTCAAAAGTAATACAGGATCCAACATCTTCCTTCAAAAGTAACTTTAATATACGAAATGTTAAATTAGTACCACCTCCCTTTGGGGCAACCCTTGTCATAATATTCAACAACACTGTTATTGTACCAAATTAGGAATACAATTTCAGTCCAAGGTCTTTATATGCATAAGCATATGGCATGTGCCTAGTGCAGTCTGAATTTAAGGTACATTTCAAGTGAAATGTGACTAGCCTTTCTGACATTAACATGTATGAAAAAATTGGGAAAGAAACACGCCTATCATTAAAAAAACTGTCTTTCTGGCATATATGAAATAGACCAGGTTCAGACTATACGGTTTCTATGTGGTTCCTCATTTATATGTCATAAATGAGCTTCTCAAACAGTTTCATGTGTTCGGCTTGCAGTGAGATGGCAACTGACAGGCTCCCATCGTTGGTTGGACTTGGTAATACGAAAGATAACCCCTCATAAGGAATCCCGCCTGGGCCCATAAATATGGGCCGGCCCCATCCAAAATCTGCATCATGAATTGGTAGCCTAGCCCAACTAGTAATCCCAAGATTGGGACACTTAAAAGTATGTGCCCCGCGAACGAGGGCGGATAAATCTGGCTGAAGTTCTAGGTAATCAAGGGCTGACCTAAGATAATCATCATCCATCCGAGCCAATGCATCATGAATCGTCCCAGCAGCATACCATGTTGGCTTTGACAGTAGATCACCTGCCACTGCAATTGGGGTAGCAGTGAAAATCACATTTCCAAAGTAACCAGGTGGGAGTGGGGGGCGCAACCTAGCCCTTCCATCAGTTGCAATGTATAATTTGGTCCCTTGATCACCAGCAAGTCCACGTGCCTTGCAGACAGATCTCCACACGTGACCCGACAACATCTCGTATGAGCTATAATTAACAGTGTTACCATCTTCCTTGGACTTAGCTTTGAGTGCATTGAGCTGTTCCCGGGTCAATTTGAAAATAGAGACTGCTGTGCTTTCAGGACCTGTGGATTGGGGTGGGGTGTTCATTGCAGGAGGCGGTTGGTATTCAATGTGGTGGAACACAGGTTGAGGGGGGTCCCGGGCACGGAGAAGGGTCCGATCGATGAATGGTGGAATTGTGAGGTCAAGACCACGAGCCATATCAGACCATGTATTGATAAAGTGGAGACCAGAAAACCCATCTGCCGCATGATGTTGCATACCAACACCTAGTGAAGCTCCACCACATTTGAAATACGTGACCTAAACAGAATCAAACACCAAAACCATGTTTAATAAGCTCCACATTCATAATGACTAAATTCTAATTCAAGGCAAAAACTTCTTATTACATATTTGCTTCCAAGGCTCAGCAACACATTCACAAGAGCATGAAATCTAAATATTTAAAGCTTCATATCTAAGACTTAGAAGAAGGGGGCAAAAGAAGGGTGAATATTAACAAATTAGAAATCATTCAAGGATGTTAAAGTAAAACTAAAGGGGTGTGTCACACATATAGGTGGCGAGCAAAGACGATCACTGAAAAAGGAAAATGTTGATCACAATGCTGACAATTTAACTACCATACCGAGACCAATGAAAAGTTCTCATTGTTACCTTTTTTCCCTATCTATTTCTCTCAAATATCTTGTCTTCTTATTTTATATTCAAACTGCCCCTACCCCAAATCATCTTCCGAATTTATCTGCACCAAAACAACCATGCTATCAGGCATAGATTGACTCTGCTTTTATTTACTCAGGCTTCGTAACATACAGGGAAAGATCATATTGCCATGTCTTTGCTTGGCTTACATCATTATAAAAGAGATGTACCACCTTCAATTCATCATTAGCAGCAAAGCAGCAAGCAAGCAGAGATATCTTAAACCAACAATGCATCCCCCCAATTCAAAGCAGCCCAATTGCTCATGCCACATAGAGATCGTGACTAGAGGATTAACCTAACTTCACTTAAGACCAAAGGCAGAGAAATAGACAATTAAACTATACCCTATTGATGGCATATAGCTCTAATTATTATTGGGCAACCAATTTTGCGCATCCAGGTTGCAAATTTAATAGGTTTGTCACCAAGATAATTTCTATAACTATGACAAATGTCATTCTTATCCAGGTGGCAGAATAAAAGCTGTTTAACAATCACTTCAATCTAAATCCTCACAGCAATAAGAAAAGAAAATCTATTACTGTGTCAATGCTTAAGTTCAAAGCATACTAGGTAGGTGGATATTGGTCACTACATTTTTGTAAGTTATAGGGGTTCCAACTTGCAAAATTCTTAGGTAGTTTGCAACCATCAAAGAACTCTAGATCAGTAATGACAAATTTTTTTTTGAAAGTTGTTGTTCATTTCAAAACAGAGGGTACCAAAGGTTCACCTCTGGAAGAAGTACATACTTGATTAAAGTCTGTAACTCTCCTATTTGAGAGTAACAGACCTTAATCATCGGTAATGACAAATAATGAGGCACATGTTCACTCAACTTTTTTAGTTGGACCACATTATCTATGATCCAAATCATGATGTTCAAATTTAGTGTGAACCTAATATTTACACAGAAACAATACTATCAGATTGCAGATTAGTTTGCCCACAGCATACAGTTACCCTTTTCAATAGCTGCTAAGGACAGCTATGCACTTTCTAACCAGTTTCAAGTCAATGGCTAGGCAATTGAATTCAACCAGCAACTCATGCCTCTCAGCAAAAGTTCCCCATAAAACATCTGTTTTCAAGTTCTTAAATGGACAAGACTAGATCAGATCCACACTTCAGATCCTAGCTTTTGTTAAATATGAATTCTTTTGAGGTAAATAACAGTAAATATAAAAATGGCATACCAATATAGTCTCTTATTCTTTCTTTCCCCTTTTTGGCTCCACTGAGGTTACTGCATGCTGTTTTCTCCATTACACTGATCAAACTTTTCGGACCTGACTCCCTAAATTTTGACCAAATGGGAATGCTTTCTTCTGGGCATGGCCACAGAAGGAAACAGAAATTGCAAACGTTAATCCAGCTAGAGCTTTAAGAACTTGTTATTTTAAGCAGGGATCATTGGACTGCAGCATCTACACTTCAATTTACTATCAAAGACAGCTTTGAAGTTGCCTATCTCTTCACAAGCATCACACCGTCTATTATAGGGTCCATGTGGGTAACTGTGATGAATTTTTATGCCACTTGACTATCTAAGAAGACTGTAGAACAAACAAAACAGAATTCACTGCCAACTTCGCAATTCATTGAAACAATCCTATAGCAATAGTGGTTATAATTTGCTGTATGACCAATCTACAATGAGAAACAAATCTAAACCTCAACATAGTCGTGCACATTTTTTTCAAAAAGAAGTCATGTGCACAATTGTATTCAAATTATTTCACATCACAATTAACCTATTCATGCTTCAGAATTGAACTTTGACAGGGCCATTGTAATTTCTGAAATCATTACAAGTTTGATATAAACTCACAAATGCTTGAAGTGCAAGGATAAAGCGTCTTCATTCTCAGATCCTCTATGATAATGGCCACTGAAGTAAGCAATGCGGTAGAGAGAAGCCTACCATATATTTGTTAGTAGAAATGACAGTTGACTGTCGAAGGTTAGCTCCTATTTACAGCATGGCACGCAGCATTCCATAACTATAGAGAATCTAACTACAGCATTTGATTAACTTACACTCAACACAGAAAAGTATGTTCCCTCGATCTCAAAATGTGGGACTTTTATGCAGGACGGTACACTCAACACAGCAAAGTATGTTCCCTCAATCTCAAAATGTTGGACTTTTATGCAGGACGGCCTACAATAGCCATCCAACTACTTGAGTCAGTTGTGCTATAAATAAGGACAGTCCAGGTAGACTGTGGTATACAGCTAAAAGATTAAAATTTATCTATAAAACAACTCTAAGGACAAGGTTCTTGCGTAATGTTATGTCATATAAGAGTCAAATCCTAAGAGGTTCCCCTTCAAGCCATACAGACAGCTCTCTCTTGCATCCAAAAAGAAGCCATATGGCTAAACCAGAAAGAACAACTGCATTATTACATTTATTAAGGCCGTAGCGTTGCCAACATTGATAACCAACCATAAATAAAATAATTGTAAATGCTGAAATCATAAGAGCCACAATAAAATGATTTAACTACAAAACCAAATTTAGTTCCTCAACTGAACATGACAGTTCTTCCACCAAACTTGGGACTCACCACTCAATATTTATTACTGCTAAACTGGTAACCTCCAAAATAACAACTTGTAAAAAGAACTCTAGAGCAACTTACAGGTAATACATGGTTGCTCAAAAAGTCAAAAGAAACTTTTTTTTTTAAAAAAAAAAAAAAACCTTTTCTGGTATAGGTAATTGGGGAGAGAGAATTGTATTTTGAAACTTTGATATACATTTTTTATACAACCACTTTAAGCCTATAAACACCCGTTAAGAAAAGCTCTATAGCTATTAACCAATAATCCAAAATCAGACCAAAAGATATGGCTTTGGTACTTTGATTCACTTTACGAAAATAAAATAAATAAACAGAATAAAAAGTTGACAAAACATTACCTGCAAAACCAAGAGCGGGTAAGTACCGATGCCACCGGAATAATCAACAGTTGGGATGAGCTGCCTGAGCTCCAAGGTGGGGGCAAAATCACCAAAATCATCAATAACAGAATTAGTTTCAGCCTCAACTAAGAGCACCCCTTCACCATTGCAATCAATCTCGATCCTTCCATCTTCATCCCTCTTCAACCGGCCGCCCATGGGGTAAAACGGCACCAGGGCCTTGCTCAAAGCCTCCTTCATTACCTGCGGGTCAAAGAAGTTGGACGCACCCGTCGGCCTGTAGAAGTAGACACTAGGGGTATGGAACCTAGGTACGACCAAGTCCACGTTGGAGTTCCACAGGCTCTGCCGTGGAGTCTCCTCCGCCGGCCGTACCATTGTTGATTCCTTCACGTTGACAATCATGATTAACCTGCGCCTGTCCTGCTAAAGTGCGCGGGCAGTGGTGCTAGTGCGACCCACCGATGGATTGCTCTGATTCCTGCAAATGAAAGCCACCAAAATTTTTGCTTGTAACAAATGGAAAACAAGAAAAGCTGAAAGGAACAGTAATAAACTAATATATATATACATATAATGAAAAGGAACAGTAACAAACTAATATATATATATATATAATTAAAAGTCAGCTAAGAGAAAAAGTACAATGTGTAGAGTAAAGACAGAGGAGGGAGGGCGGACCAACTTTGAATCCGTCCCTTAATGCGAAATGAAATTCATTCAATGCATCAAAACTCAAAAGGTTGCATTTATATAAGGGCTAAAAAGGCCGATTATACAGGTCATACTTATTCATCTCCTCAACTACAAGGATCAAAAGCCATGTTATTAGCTCAAAAGGAAAAGAAATGAAAGAGAAAACCCTCTAATTCTGCCAATCTTTTGAATCTCAAATGATTTAACTCGAAAAAATATCACCTGAAATTAATACACAGTTCATAATCTACTAATATTATATTACCAATAATATTTTCGTAAAATTTTAAAATAAGGATTACAGCTTCCGCCTAATTCAATCTGCTTCATTGAATATTGTATCACAGCAATTCACCTTTCCCCGAAACTAAAGAACTAGGCGTTCATATACGACCAAGTCTAAGCGGGACAGATATCTCAACCCTTGGAGAACGAAACAACGACCGTCGTTCGCCAGGCTTGGTCTGGTTTATTTGAAAGGGAGAAAACAAAACACGGCGTTTCAAAATCTTTACCAATCAAACAGGGCAGGGGCAGAGAGAACCCACGAAGAAAAACAGATTGAAAAGAAAAAGGAAAATAAATAAATTATAAAGCCGGATGCATGGCAAGTGGCAATACGAACTAACCTGAAAAGATTTGAAGAAAAGGAGGTGAAATGCTAGCAGATAGCAAGAAAAAGGAAGATGAGAAAAAGAAAAAGTAGCGGTGGTGGAAGTGGGAGGGAAAAATAAACGAAGAAAATGGGTGAGGGGTTGGTGACAAGGTGGTGAGAAGAATGGGAGTACGGGAGAGCCTAAATAAGTGTCAAGCAAAAGGCAACAACGGCTTTTGTCACTCACCAACCCCGCCTACTGACATTGACCATTCACTCTTCGCCACCTCATCTTCTCTTGACCCAACCCCCTTCCTTTTACTGATAAAACAAAACGCGAGTTGAGTTGGTGAGGGTAAGACCGTCTTTAGACGAACAAGGATAATCTTGTATTTTTCTCGTTATTTTTTATTTATTATCTGATCCCCTACCGTTGGATTGGAACGTACAATCAATTTTCCATTCTTTATTCTAATTTTATAATTATTTAATTACAATAAAAAAATTAAATAAGAATTCTTCACGTACAAATGTAAGCTTCATATACTATTTTCATAGATTTTTCATAATTTTAAATTACAATTAATTAATTATTATGTAATAATTATAGGAAAGTATGTTTTCATTTTGTCGTGAAACTTATCTGCAATTAATTACTTAATGTTATAACTATTTTTGTTAATATCCATTTGTATTATATACATCTAGATTTGAATGTAGATTAGATTGAATTTAATCTATCTATATAGTCTCTTAGTATTATTTTTATCCTATAAATTCTATTTAAATAAGGGATTATTAGCATATAAACAGCCTTTCACTTCATTTGTAAATATACACTTCAATAAAAACTTCTTACTCCCTCTAAATACTTTTTCTTATATTTCTCTTATAGTTGTTCTTTTAAATTATATTTCATAACACGTTATCAACATAATTTTTTAATCTCTCAAATTTTGGTATTATTTTATTTTTATCATCTTCAAGCTTTAAAAGATTTTAATGATCGGGTTTTAATTTCTAATTTTAGCAAATCAGGTAAGTTCTGGTATTATTTTGTTTTCATCCTCTCGCTTCAAAAAGATTTCAATGGTTAGTCTGTGATTTCTAGTTTTAGAAAATCAGGTAAATGACTTGATATCTCTTTGGTATTTTCATTTCCTAAAAATTAACTTTAATATGAAATTTGCTATCGTGTATTATATATTATATTTTATCCCTTAATTGGAAAGTGAATTTGCTATTATATAGCTACTAATGAAAAATCATGAATCCATCCATTTCTTGAAATGAATGTGACATCATTTAACATTTATGGTTATGGACAAGAATGAGATTGCCTTAATAATTTACATTAATCACTATTCTAATTATAAAAATAACTTTACCTACTAAGAGTGGATGAATAACTTTATCCATTAGAAGTGGATATATAACTTTAGTTTTACCCACCAAGCGTAGGTGAATAACTTAACCCACCAAAAGTGGGTGAATATTTTTAATTCACTAGGAGTGGGTGAATAGTAAAGAGATATAAGAAAAAGATAAAAATATACAGAATTAAAAAATATATAGAAAATTTCTTGTCATCGATATGGCATGAAAGGTCGTTGGTCATATACTTGTTGTACATATTGAATTTTATCAAGCATTACTGAAAGCTAAGTATGGCCAAGTTGACACATCAAGATATTGTTGATTTTCTTGTCCACCTTGAAAAGGAATTGATCATATGATTAGTAATGGAATATCCATTGTTGATTTTCTTATCCACCATGAAAGAGTAATTGATAATTTGATTGATAATGGAAATATCCAAGAATGAAATTTCTTAGTAGTTTGTTAGTATATTTTAGCATAACTCTAATATGAAGATGATTTTATATGTTTTTATTATGATATGTTGATATTATGTGTTTTAATTCTATATTTAATATTTTTTTATGTTAACTTGTAAGTTTCTAATTGTATATATCTTTTTTTTATTAAAGAAAAACATATATATATTCATCTTGTTGGATCCAAGATCCTTGATGTAAATATATGTGTAGCAAACAAAACCACAATGGACAACTATATTTATAAATAATAAATATTTTTCTCACTTGACAATAAAAAAACCCAATGTTAATACAATATCTGGTAGTACAAGATTAATTGAAAGCTCTGAAAGAGTCAATATTTTAATACTAGAGGAACAAAGTTTATAATAGAAGATGTATTATATTTAATGTCTTAAATAAATTTATTAAGTTTTAAAGATATTTATCTGAACAAATTTTATATTGAGATAGCAAATGAAAGAGACAATTAATACCTTTATATTACATATATTACCTCAAGTAAGAAGTGTATAATAATAACCAAAAAAATTACCCATTTTGTTCTCTGGTTTGTACTACACAATATTAGAACAATTAAAACTCATACTATAATAAATCAGAAGTTTACTAATGATTTTAATGTTTGACATGACCGATTGGACTATCTCGGATTAATAATGATGCTAAAATTATTGAAAATAAATGTAGTCATCAATTGAAAAATTACAAGATTTTTCATTATAATGAATTCTCATATGCTGCTTGCTCTGAAGGTAAATTAATTATAAAGCCATTATTAGTTAAAGTTGGGACTGAATCCTACATTTTTTAAACATATTCATGTGTTATATGTGGATTTATATATCCATCATGTGAACTATTTAGATATTTTACAGTTTTAATCAATGCATCAACTAGATGGTCACATGTATGCTTATTATCAACTTACAATTTGACATTTGCAATCATTTGTTTGCAAGCACATTTTCTTGATTATGTAATCAAGACTATTCGTTTTTATAATATTGGTGAATTTACATTTCAAGTCTTCAATAAATATTGCATATTAGTTGAAATAATTGTTGAACAGCCTGTTGCTTATGTTCATAGACAAAACGGTCTAGCAAAATCGTTTATTAAACCATTTCAACTAATTGTAAGGCCATTGCTTATTAAATCTAAACTCTCAATTTTTATTTAGGAGGCATGCCATTTTGTATACAATAGCACTTGTATGCATCAAGCCAATGAATTATTATAAATTCTCCTTTATACAATTGGTTTATAGTCAAAAGTCAAATATTTTCCATCTAAAATTTTTTGGATGTACGGTATATGTTCCAATTGCTCCACCACAACCCATAAAGATAGGTCTTCAAAGGAGGTTAAGAATATATATTGGATATGAATCTCTAACTATAATTAAACATCTAGAACTCTTGACAAGAGATTTATTTAAAACAAAGTTTGCCAATTGTCATTTTGATGAAACAATTTTTCTAACATTATGAGGAGAAAATAAATAGCAAGAAAAAGAAATTTCTTGGAATGAATTATTATTATCTAATTTTAATCCTTGCACAAATTAATGTGAACTTGAAGTTCAAAAGATAATTTTTTTACAAAATATAGTAAATCAATTGTCAGACGTATTTATTAACCTAAAAAGAATAACTAAATCTTATATACCAGCTGCAAAAGTTCCTATTAGAATTGCTGTCTCCATAGGACAAGGCATGCTAAAAATGTGAGAAACCAATCGGTTCCAAAGATAAAATTATCGAAAAAGAAAAAGAGCAAATATTCAAGATGGTCAGAAGAGGAAACAGAAAGTTTAGAAGAGACTTCTGACATAATTAATAAAATTTTAAAAAAAAATCAAGTATCTGAAATCAATAAAAATGAAGAGATCTTAATAAATTATGTCACAACGAGGAAAAAATGGAACCGAAATTAAACGTCAATGATATTTTGTATATAATATAACGCTCAATATTATGAAAGATAATGAGAATCTTGAATCTACATCTGTTGAAGAATGTAGACATGTAAATGATTGGCCAATGTGGAAAGATGTAATCAAAATGGAATTCACTTACAAAACATGAAGTTTTTGGACTTATAATCCGTACACCAAGGTGTTAAACTTGTGGGATATAAATGAGTAATTGAGAGAATTTGAGATATAAAACATGGCTTATCGCATAAGGTTTAATCAAAAACTTGGTATTAAATATGAAGAGCCATATTTTCTGTGGTGGATGCAATTACAATTCTATATTAATTAGTTTGACAATATTTGAGAAGATTGAAATGCGTCTAATGAATGTAACTACAACCTATTTATATGGATCATTTGATATTAATATCTATATGAAAATCCTTAAAGGATTTAAATTGCTTGAAGCACATACACAATTATCAAAAAATTTATTCGATCAAATTAAATAAATATATATATGGTTGAAGTAATCTAGATGCATGTGGTATAATTAGCTTAGTAAATATTTGTTAAAAGAAGATTATAAAAATGATCTTAGATACCCTTGTGTTTTTATAAAGAGATTTGGATATGACTTTGTCATAACTGTTAATGACTTGAATATTATTAGAACTCTTGAAGAGTTATAAAAATCATGGATTACTTAAAGAAAGAATTTGAGATGAAAGACCTTGGAAAAATAAATTTTTGTTTGAGTCTTTAAATTGAGCACTTGATAAATAAAAATTTTGTCCATCAATTTAATTATATAGGAAAAGTGCTAAAATGATTTAATATGGACAAAATACATCCATTGAATTCACTAATGGTTGTAATCACTAGATATTAAAAAAGATCATTTCCGATCTCGTGAGGATGATGAAGAACTTCTTAATCATGAAGTATCATATATTATTGCAATCGGAGCACTAATATATCTTACTAGCAATACATAACTTGATATAACATTTACTGTAAATAGTTATTCTTCAACTTGAAGACATTAAAATGAAATTAAATATACACCTCGATATCTCTGAGGAATAATAGATATGGGCTTATATTATTCAAATGCATTAAAATCATATTTAATTGGTTATGCAGATGCTGAATATTTATCTAATCCACACAAAGCTTGATGCTAGACAAGTTACTTTAACACATATGGAAGTACAACTATTTTATGACATTTTGTAAAACAAATTATAGTTGCTACTTCTTCTAATCATGCAAAAATTTAAAAAATTTATAAGGCAAGTCGTGAACGTGTTTGGTTAAGATCTATAACTCAATATATTTGAGGAACATGTGGCTTGTCAACCAAGAAGAAAATTTGAACAATGTTATATAAGGATAATACTGTTTGTATACCTTAGTTAAAGGAATGATACATTAAAGGTGATATGACAAAACATATTTTGCCAAAGTTCATCTTCATTTATGATCTCCAAGAAAAACGTGATATTAGTGTTCAATAGATCTATCAAGTGACAATCTAGCAGATTTATTCACCAAAACCCTTCCTATTGCAATGTTTGAAAAGTTGGTACAAATGATTAAAAATAGTTTTAAAGATCTTAAATAATGCAGTCATCAAGGAGAGTAAAATTACGCACTATACTCTTTTTCTTCATCAAGGTTTTTTTCATTAGGTTTTTCTTGATAAAGTTTTTAATGAGACAGTATCTTAAAAACGTATTCTTGAAAAAAATTATGTATACTTTTTTCTTCACTCAGTTTTTTTCTTATGAGGTTTTTTTCTAGTAAGGTTTTAATAAGATATATTTTTAATACAATGGATATTCAAGGGGAATGTTATGAATATTTTCGTGAATATCTATTTATGTTATGTATATCTAGATTTGGATGTAGATCAGATTGGATTTAATCTATCCATTTAATCCTTTAGCAACATCTTCATCTTGTAAATTCTATCTACATAAAGAGTTATTAGCCTATAAACTGACCCTCTCACTTTATTTATAAATATACACTTGAATAAGTTCTTCTTACTCCCTTTTAAGTACTTTTTCTTATATTTCTCTTATAGTTGTTCTTTTAAATTATATTTTATAATATTTAATTTATTATTCATATTATATTAGGAATTATCTCATTGATTGGTTCTATGTATCTTACCTCCTGTCTAAGTGCATTACATGGTATCAAACATTTTTAGAGTTTATTCACTTATAAATATATTAGCATATGATGTTTACCCAAAAAATGAAAATACAATTATTAACGGTTTAAGATTCAAGTCTTCTGAATGGTTTTTAGTAAAATGTACATTATTTGGTTTTTATAAGTAATCGATTAAATTCAATTAAAAAGATTCAATTAATTTAATAATTTGATTATTTGAAAAACAAAAATATTACTATCAGATATCAATTACTCTTATTTATAATAATACTTATTGAACCAATCAAAATAACGGAACAAATTTTAAATTGGAATACAAATTCAATAGCTCTTTTGAGTCAAGCCAGTCTCTTCTTTGAATGACTTTGAAAAAAATTGTGTAAATTTGGGATTAAGGTCAAATTTATTATTACATAATAGGTTAAGATTGAATATTGTCATTATGTTTCAACTATACTAAATTTTATAATTACATTTTAATTTTTGATAAATTAATTTAAAAAATCCAATTAATTGATGCACTAATTGCTGATTTAGAATTGCGTAATCGTTTTTTGTTTGCAACAAGTTTTTGCGCACACCTTGGGATTGCAAGAGTAGTTTAAATTTCAAAGTCATTGAATTTCACCAGAAAATTGATTAGTCATCCGGTTTGACCATAGACTATGTCAACTCTCATACTATTTTATTCCTTTCTTTTTGTTTTTTGGATAGTTAGTGTTTTAATTTTTCACGGCGTAGGATAATCCAAATATTTCGGAGCCCGAGAAGACTTTGTCACTGAACACTAGTTATAGCTTTTGGTTATAGCTTAGTTATCTAAGCTCAGTTATAGCTTGATTGAAAGTGAAGATTTTGGTAAAAATTTATATTTTGTTATTTTTTTCTGTGTATAAATCAAGATTTTTCGTAAAATAAGATAAGTTTTGAATTTATAAATCAAGATTGCAGAGAGGTTTTTTCAAAAAAACATGCTGCTTTTTTTTAGACATTTTGGCATTACGTTCTCTTTCAATTTTTATTTTTGTTTCTTATAAATCTTAGAAGACATCTCATAATACATTCAATTCAATAATCCAATTCAAAAGCAACTTCCACATTAATTTGTCTTGTTGTTCTCATGAAACCTATCCATTCCAAGATTAATTTGAAAGGAAAATAATTGAGATCACAATAAAGAAACTCATTAAAAACAAATACTCGTAATATCTTGAGGGTAGCAATCACCACATCTGAAAGGAAAAAAGTAGGTGGTTGTACACATGATTTAGCTGAATTAAAACCTTCTTCATTGAAACGGTTGGGTTCTTAAATTAAGATTTGAGATGCTACTCTCAACTGTATGAAGGCCAAAGAGGGGGCACCGTTGGGTCTCCAAAGTAGGGAGTTTGCAATGTGTACTCTCCAACGTCACTACTCATCATACTAGCATAATAAAAGCTTCATAAGTAAAACAGAAAAATAAATATAAGCATTGCGATTGAGAAAAAAAGAATATCAAGAAAGTTGGTAAGATGGTGACCCAAGCCATGACTCCTTCAAGCCCAATCCTTTCTTTCTTCCCAAAGCAAGCCACTTCCCTTCACCAACTCTTATCCAGTTATCATATTGGTTTTATTATTTACTTATAAATATAAATATAATAGTATATGTCCTTGTGGATCCCACTCTTTATAGGAACGTTGGTCATACGTTTCCATTGGTTGAAACGTTGCTTCATGTTTGGTGAGAGGTTTGGATTGGCGTGGTGCACATCAGATTCAGACCCACCAATTCATCCAGCACGGGGCCCAGGCAACTATGATGACTTTCTTTAATACTAGCATTTTATAATCAGTATGAATGGCCAGCTATTTACCAGTCAAGAACATACGCTCTCCTTTTTGTTTCTTCCCTTTTGATTTTCAATAAATTTTAATTTTTAGTATATTTTAAATTATAATTAACCTTTTTTTTTCATCATGTTGAAGTTTTAGGGTTTTTTACTATCCAAAAGTAAAAAGAAATTTTTATGAGAAATAGAATTTAAATATAAAAAATATTATCTTAACGTGTCCGTCTGAAAACTCAACCATTTGATGAAAAGAGTAGTCCTCATTAATTTTTTTTATTTAAGTATGATGAGTCACTTATATGAATATATATATATATCATTTTTAATGATATAGTTCATTTTGATGTAAAGAATAGCCGATACCAATTTTTGATTAGATGTGATTGGTTACTTAATTGAATCTCTCTTTGAAGGTTTTGGCATAATACAAACTTTAGGTTCAAGCATATAGTTATGTGTGGGAAAGCTTTTTTTTTTTTGAAAAAGGTTTTGAGTTTAATATGATGCAAGCCGCCGCTCAAGTGGCACCCAAAGATAAAAATTAGTTTACAACAATACAACAGTATCAATTTTCCATCCTACTGATGATCACCCTTAAGGGAAGAAATGGCAAAAGAGAAGATAATGAAGATGAGAACAAGAGAAAGAAGAAAGAAGTTAAAGATTGTCATTAATCTTTTATGTGTTTTGCTGGCCACAAATATCCCTTTTTGTTCATTCTATTCACAAGCCAATTTGGTGTCAAAGCTGCTCAGGTAGATTGCAAAAGCCTGGAATGCAGATAGTGGATAACGGTAATCCATGGTGAACATATCTTTGCCGACCTTGCCAAACTGTAGGATTATCTTATCGATGTCAGGTGGGGCTGGCTGAGATGGAGTGGGTGCACCAGCAGCTGGCTGTGTGGTGGCGATCAACTGAAAGTTCTTCACGGATGCCACAGTTACCCTGCCTCGGAAATTCAGGCACCAACACTGTAACTGCTCATGCCATCTAGGGGGCTTGTTTTTGAGGATCAAGGGTTTCATTTTTCCATCCTCATCATCATCATGAGGATATCTCTCGGTTTGGTCAGCTCAAAAACTTGACAAATATCCAAGTACTTCCTGTTGAAAACCATGCTATTCCGATACAACCATAAAGTCCATAAAATGGCATAAAAAGCCATTAGCCAAATAGTAAAGAAATTGTTAGCAAGATTGACATTGTCCTAACTAATAAAAAAGTCTCTTAAGTTGAAAGGAGCAAACCAAGAGAGATCTTGAGCTTTTAACCAACAGTCTCAACATCATTGTTGCAGATAACACATATCGCGACCCCACTATTGAGAACCCTTATTCTTAAAAATTTACCGTTAATAGCGACTTTGTTCTTCATAGCTTACCAACAGAAAACCTCCACTTTGAGAAGGGCAAGCTTAGACCAAAACCATCGGTCTCCAAAAGGATTACCCATAACAGATAAGTGAAAAGAATTGACAATATAAAACCCACTTGGATTACCTTTCCTAATGACTTTGTCAGAGATATCTAAATCAAGAGAAAGGTTGCCAATAACATCCAAAAGGCTCTACCTTGGTTTCTTTCTCAATCAAACAGAGGTCTTCTAAGGTCAACGTTCCATTTTCAAATGTTATCAACCCAACACCCAAAATCAGCAAGAGTTCCATTCTTGTTGATAGAAAGAGCATAAATGTGAGGAAAGTTGTATTTCAAGATTTTGCCATTCACCCACTGGCCCCCCCAAAATTTGATTCTGTCACCTTTTCCAGGAATGAAACCAATGTCATCCTTGATAATAACAGTAATTTGATCGTCAGAAGAATGAGGGTTGAGGACATTACACCAAACTTCAGACATATTTCTAGAAACTAGACAGATATAAAGCAAGGAATTAGGATGCGTGTTATTTCTTTCCATAATAACCTTCCTCCACAGGTAGTCTAAATCCTCCCCAAAGTGCCAGATCCATTTGTCAAGAAGGGAAGAATTTTTCAAATTAAAATCCACAATGCCAAGGCCGCCATTATCTTTAAGATTGCAAACAGTGTTCCTATTCACAAAGTTAATTGTCTTGCAATCATTAGAGTCGCACCAAAGAAATCTGCATTGAATATTATCAAGTTCGACCTTAATTCTAGTGGAGATTCTGAAGATAGACATAAAATAAAGCAAAAGGCTAGAGTATCGATTTCATAAGGGTTATCCTACCATCAAAAGAAAAAAGGTTCATTTTCCAGTTAGCAAGATGAAATTCAAATCTATGCACCACTAGCCTCCATAGATAATTGGAATTTAGGTTAACCCCAAGTGGAAGGCCAAGGTAAGTAGTAGGTAGGGAGCCAATATTACAAGCAATCCTCAAAGCCCAATCAGCAAGGATTTGATCATCAATCCCAATACCAAACAAGTTACTCTTACTAAAGTTGATCTTAAGGTCAGAAGTCTACAAATATAATTTTGAAATATGGATGGATAAAGAAAGTGTCAAGTAGTAAAAGTGGACAATTCAAGTGTTAAGGTAAGATGGGATGGAAATAAAAATCTTAAATTTGAATCACAATGTTCCCTCAAGAATAATTAAAAAAGGTTAAAAACTTATCTTATATATTAATTGTTGAATTTTTTACTTTAAAATCGAAATATAGGATGATTACATGTTTATTAAGTTATAAATATAAAAATAAATATACTGATATAATTACCAAATGAGCTTATGTTACTTACAGGGGAGGTTCTATGACCAACCAAGGGGGTGTCGAAAAACCTAAAGACTCGTATCTTGTATCTTGTGTGAAAGTCAATAATTGAATATCCCCCTGAATCGTGATTGTATGCCAATATGCAATGAAACTATGGAGAAATGACTCAACCTTACTAACTTTTTTTTTTTCAAATTTGCTACCTACGTTACTAACTTGGTTGGAAGCTTAGTTGTTCCAACTTGTAAGAACTGGGACACCGAAGGTTTTCCAGTGAATCCCTACCCAACACTCAAGTCAATCTAAGATTCAAAGAGAAGAGAAAAAGGGAAAAAAAAAAATGAGACGTAAGAGTTTATATTTGATGTATTGATATTATATACCTTCTATACACTATCAGTTTACCAATCACGTCACATCATTAATAAGCAATAATAAAAGCTTATAGAGTCTTGAAAATAAATATTAAAATAATTTTCATTAATATTTAGATAAAAGAATAAAAGACTTTCAAAATCTCTTTTCCACACTACTCTTTTTTGTTTTTTATTTGCACGCATCTAAATCGAGGTCTTCTTCTGCGTAAATTAATTCTCCACCATCAATGAGAAATTGAGAATTTCTTTGTGGGCAAAAAATCAAGTTGCAATTTGATGTTTTTTCCGTTTTGGCCAAAATTGTTTTCGATAGAGTTTCGGATAAATTAAGAGATTTTGGATTTGTTAGGTATGCATCTGCAGAAGAAGCCGAGAAAGCAAAAACTGAGATGAGCCAAAAGGCTTTGAATGTATGTATTATTTTTTTCAATTATGCGAAACCCGCATTTAGTGAAAATTAGATACAACTCATGTTATATACAAAACATATTATCGTAATAATTCATTTGCACAATGATAAAAGTGACTCACAATCATTTTAGATCAATCTAGACGTCAAGAGAACCACTTAACAGTAGAAAGCAAGAGCTGGTAGAAGTTTGAATCAAAATTTTGCTGTCAAAGAATCCCGTGAAGGACATTGGCTACAAAAGTTCATAAGTTGTTTTAGCTTTCTAATATTTGTTATTCTAGTTGATTGGGCATGATGCACTTAAACTGTGTTGAACAAGCAAATACTTAAAGCTGGCTTCATGAAGAACAGATAAGGCAGTTGGTCTGGTATCTTATAAATACTCAATATTGATTTATTTGTTATTGTAGATGAAGAACATGAAAAGGAATAGGATTTGCCTATCTTCTTTTTTCGTCTTGAACCCGAAAGATAAAAAGAAAAAAGACAAGATTTTGATGTGGATGCCTGCAAATGAAGAAAAAGAAAGGGAAGAGAAGCATGGAAGAGGAATTTCAGAAATATTTTGAAACTATTTTATTCTTTTATCTTATTAATTATTAAAACTTTTTAATATTTTGTTTTAAGACCTTATAAGTTTTTATTATTGCTTATTAATGATGTGGTGTGATTTTGTGAATTGATAGTGTATAGAAGTTATACACTATCAGTGCATCAAATATAAATTCGAGAGATAATACATGAGAGTGAAGAATGTGTGTACACTTGGAGTCGTATATGTGGCATTGTTAAGAATATGGATTAATATTTGATGCACTGACACAGTTTACCAAATATTGCTACCTCGTTAATGAGGTAAAATTAAAAATTTTAAAAACTTAAACTTAAATTCACAAATTTTTTTAATAATTAGTTAAATAAAAACATAAAAATTTCTTTTTTTTTTGGTCTCTCAAACTCCCTCACAACGTTTTTTAATTGTTCTCTTCTTTTTATCCCTCTTTCACTCCATTATCTTCTTCTCCCATTTTCCTTCTTCCATTAAAAAAGTTTAGCACAATTGTTCAATCTCAAGATAATTTTTACTTGTGGACTTTAGTGATATATTTTTTCAAGTGATTTTTACAATTGATTTAGAGTTATAATGTGATAATCAATTGTTTGTTTTTTAAATAAATAAATTAGAGTTTTACTTTTTGTTTGGTTTAGGGTTATAATGTGATAGCCACTAAAGGCAAATGATAAAAATGGTAAAAGTAATTAACTAACATTAACCTAATATTAAATTAAAATTCCAATAGAACTTTGTGACAAAATTTTTTCAAAAATTTTCCAACCCTGATACTACCCTATAGTCGGAAAGATTCTTTATCATAATTGGTGGTCAAATCGACTCACTGCCTATCCTATTTGGTTCCAATGCTAATAAAAAAAAAAAAATTCCCTGTTGAGCTACAAGGCGTTTTGGTTTATAAGTCCTTGTTAGGTACGACATGATTAAATTATAAAAACGCAGCGGAATAAAAAAACAAAATGCTGCAACTACTTTGGATCACCTTGTTGTTTTTATTGCAAACAGAACATTATAAGAAATTCAATAAAAGTGATTACCTTGCCAATTGATATCGTAATCAAATGCTATACTCTTGATGTTTAAAACCAAAATGTGTACGAACTGAGCTACTCAATCGCTTGTCTTCTAATGTTGAACACACAGCTGTAATGGAATCTTTAGCGAGATGGGAACTTTCAACCACGCCATTGCGCTAGCAAAGTGGACAACAAATTGTCATTCTCTTCTTCTTTTAGTTTTCAGCCAAATCACACAAGAAACTCTTCCAAAAGTCTCTCACAAGGGATGGCGGCATTAGAGATAGTTGCATTAGTTTTCTATAAAACTAAAATTGATAATCAAAAATGGTTGAAAGGATGACTTTATACGTAGGTTAATTAATTTGTTAAGTTTGCTAATAAGTCCTTAATATTATAACCTCTTATAATATTGATCTTAGCACTTAATTAAACCATTTTAATTAAGTCCTTATTAGTTAATTAAACTAGTGTATGATTTAAGTCCAATTTAAATAATCACATTCCCAATTTAATCTATAATACAACTTATGTGTTTGATCCGTTAGGTTCTTAACATGTTGGTAATGAAATTGAATTATTAATCTTTATTAATTAATTTAAATGAATCCTATTCATATTAAATTAATCAATTCAATTCCACAGACTAAAATTGGCATCAAGTAATGCATCATGGCCACCTAATTGTTAAGAGAGTCAAAGGGTTCTCATACAACCTTTCAGTGTACAGTCTATCAGTTAATTCATTCCCTCATTATATATCTCGGAGATGATAAGAGTTTGGTGCTGTGTCTTCTCTTATTGGCCTCCATATTTATTTTTGCAGTCAGATCATTAGTTTTATAGAGATTTATGAAACTTATTTCATAATCTCCCAATCACCTTGGCCAATGATTTGATTAAGCTAATATCAACCAAGTGTTGACTCCATATGTTTTTGATGATAACAAAACACTCCTTATTCATTAATGTCTAACTTCATTTTTAAGTGAGCATGATACAGTTTAATTCCTCTAACAAATTTGTTAATTAAAGTCAAGTCAAGACGTTTACTAAATTTGAAGATGGGTTAATCAATTAAAGAAAGAAAGAACAAAGTGATTAGTGAAGACAAAAAACTATTAACTAATTAAGATGGAGCCTTAACCAGTTAAGGCATAATTGGGCACTGGATAAAAGCAAGATAGAAAAGTCTTAATCAATTAACATCAGGCTTAATTGATTAAGAAAGTGTTGGAAGCTAAATATAAAGGCATGCTAATTGATTAAGGAATTAGGTTAATCGGTTAGAACACAAGGCTTTAATACCTTCAAGCGCCAAAATCTAAATTTGAAATAAGGTTGACCGTTGAAAGGAGCCAAAACAAAGAAATTCAAATTCGATGGATTTTTAATTGATTAAAGCTGATTTTAATTGATTAAGATTGAAGGAAATGAAGCCTTAATCAGTTAAAGGGAGGACCAATCAATTAAAGGAAAACTGCTGATTAGAGAAGATTGAAAATATAAAGCTTTTAATTGGTTAAAGTTTCCTTTAATTGGTTAACATAGAGAACAGAGCTATTAGACAATGCAAGCTAGAGAAGGCTTAATTGGTTAGAGCCTTCTTTTAACCAGTTAATGGAACTATGTCTACCAATTTGAATTCAAATGTTAGAGCATAAAATAATGGCTAAAATGGCATAAGAGTTATTCCCAACAGCTAAAAATGGTCTTTAATAGCAAAATCCGACTCCCCATATATAAAAGGAAGCTCTAATGGTCAAAGAAGCAAGAGAAAAGCACCAAGAGCCTGCTTTAAGCAAAAAACCAAACAACCTTCTCCTACACACTTGTTCTCCATTCTTTTTCTTGTAAAAGTGTTTGAGCTTGATTGTGTTCATCTTAGATCAACAAGAGTTATCATTTGTACTTTTTTTCTTTTTTTTTCTTGGTAAGTTAGAGTGTGGGAAGCACTCTAAAGTTTATTGTAAGGGATTAGAGCTTAGGTTATAAGCTCACTTTGTAAAAGCTTGGTAGACTTTCAAAATCTCTTTTCCACACTACTCTTTTTTGTTTTTTATTTACACGCATATAAATCGAGGTCTTCTTCTGCGTAAATTAATTCTCCACCATCAATGAGAAATTGAGAATTTCTTTGTGGGCAAAAAATCAAGTTGCAATTTAATGTTTTTTCCGTTTTGGCCAAAATTGTTATCGATAGAGTTTCAGATAAATTAAGAGATTTTGGATTTGTTAGGTATGCATCTGTAGAAGAAGCCGAGAAAGCAAAAACTGAGATGAGCCAAAAGGCTTTGAATGTATGTATTTTTTTTTCAATTATGCGAAACCCACATTTAGTGAAAATTAGATACAACTCATGTTATATACAAAACATATTATCGTAATAATTCATTTGCACAATGATAAAAGTGACTGACAATCATTTTAGATCAATCTAGCAGTCAAGAGAACCACTCAACACTAGAAAGCAAGAGCTGGTAGAAGTTTGAATCAAAATTTTGCTGTCAAAGAATCCCGTGAAGGACATTGGCTACTAAAGTTCATAGGTTGTTTTAGCCTTCTAATATTTGTTATTCTAGTTGATTGGGCATGATGCACTTAAACTGTGTTGAACAAGCAAATACTTAGCTGGCTTCATGAAGAACAGATAAGGCAGTTGGTCTGGTATCTTATAAACACTCAATATTGATTTGTTTGTTATTGTAGATGAAGAACATGAAAAGGAATAGGATTTGCCTATCTTCTTTTTTCGTCTTGAACCCGAAAGATAAAAAGAAAAAAGACAAGATTTTGATGTGGATGCCTGCAAATGAAGAAAAAGAAAGGGGAAAGAAGCATGGAAGAGGAATTTCAAAAATATTTTGAAAATATTTTATTCTTTTATTTTATTAATTATTAAAACTTTTTAATATTTTTTTAAGACCTTATAAGTTTTTATTATTGCTTATTAATGATGTGGTGTGATTTTGTGAATTGATAGTGTATAGAAGTTATACACTATCAGTGTATCAAATATAAACTCGAGAGATAATACATGAGAGTGAAGAATGTGTATACACTTGGAGTCATATGTGAGGCATTGTTAAGAATATGGATTAATATTTGATGCACTGACACAGTTTACCAAATATTGATACCTTGTTAATGAGGTAAAATTAAAAATTTTAGAGACTTAAACATAAATTCAAAATTTTTTAATAATTAGTTAAATAAAAACATAAAAAATTCTTTTTTTTTGGTCTCTCGAACTCCCTCACAATGTTTTTTAATTATTCTCTTTTTTTATCCCTCTTTCACTCCATTATCTTCTTCTCCCATTTTTCTTTTTCCATTAAAAAAGTTTAGCACAATTGTTCAATCTCAAGAGATTTCAAGATAATTTTTACTTGTTGGCTTTAGTGATATATTTTTTCAAGTGATTTTTACAATTGATTTAGAGTTATAATGTGATAATCAATTGTTTGTTTTTCAAATAAATAAATTAGAGTTTTACTTTTTGTTTGGTTTAGGGTTATAATGTGATAGCCACTAAAGGTAAATGATAAAAATGGTAAAAGTAATTAACTAACATTAACCTAATATCAAATTAAAATTCTAACAGAACATTGTGAGAAAATTTTTTCAAAAATTTTCTAACCCTGATACTACCCTATAGTCGGAAGGATTCTTTATCTCAATTGGTGGTCAAATCGACTAACTGCCCATCTTATCTGGTTCTAATGCTAATCAACAAAAAAAAAAAAATTAATTCCTTGTTGAGCTACAAGGCGTTTTGGTTTATAAGTCCTTGTTAGGTACGACATGATTAAATTATAAAAATGCAACGGAATAAAAAAATAAAATGCTGCACCTACTTTGGATCACTTTGTTGTTTTTATTGCAAACAGAACATTATAAGAAATTCAATAAGAATTGATTACCTTGCCAACTGATATCGTAATCAAATGTTATCCTCTTGATGTTTAAAACCTGTGTACACCCCAAAATGTGTAGGAATCGAGCTACTCAATCGTTCGCCTTTTAATGTTGAACACATAGCCGTAATGGAATCTTTAGCGAGATGGGAACTTTCAACCACGCCATTGCACTAGCAAAGTGGACAACAAATTGTCCTTTTTTTCTTCTTTTAGTCTTTAGCCAAATCACACAAGAAACTCTTCCAAAAGTCTCTCACAAGGGATGGTGGCATTAGAGATAGTTGCATTGGTTTTCTATAAAACTAAAATTGATAATCAAAAATGGTTGAAAGGATGACTTTATACGTAGGTTAATTAATTTGTTAAGTTTGCTAACAAGTCCTTAATATTTTAACCTCTTATCATATTGATCTTAGCACTTAATTAAACCATTTTAATTAAGTCCTTATTAGTTAATTAAACTAGTGTATGATTTAAGTCCAAATTAAATCATCACATTCCCAATTTAATCTATAATATAACTTACGTGTTTGATCCGTTAGGTTCTTAACATGTTGGTAATGAAATTGAATTATTAATTTTTATTAATTAATTTAAATGAATCATGTTCATATTAAATTAATCAATTCAATTCCACAGACTAAAATTGGCATCAAGTAATGCATTATGGCCATCCAATTATTAGAAGAGTCAAAGGGTTCTTATACAACATTTCAGTGTATAGTCTATCAGTATAATTCATTTCCTCATTATATATCTTGGAGATGATAAGAGCTTGGTGCTGTGTCTTCTCTTATTGGCCTCCATATTTGTTTCTGCAGTCAGATCATTAGTTTTATAGAGATTTATGAAACTTATTTCATAATCTCCCAATCACCTTGGCCAATGATTTGATTAAGCTGATATCAACCAAGTGTTGACTCCATATGTTTTTGGTGATAACAAAACACTCTTTATTCATTAATGTCTAACTTCATTTTTAAGTATGCATGATACAGTTTAATTCCTCTAACAAATTTGTTAATTAAAGGCAAGTCAAGACGTTTACTAAATTTGAAGATGGATTAATCAGTTAAAGAAAGAAAGAATAAAGTGATTAGTGGAGACAAAAAACTATTAACTAATTAACATGGAGCCTTAACTAGTTAAGGCATAATTGGGCACTGGATAAAAGCAAGATAGAAAAGTCTTAATTAATTAACATCAGGCTTAATTGATTAAGAAGGTGTTGGAAGCTAAATATAAAGGCATGTTAATTGATTAAGGAATTAGGTTAATCGGTTAGAACAAAAGGCTTTAATACCTTCAAGCGCCAAAATCTAAATTTGAAATAAAGTTGATCGTTGAAAGGAGTCAAAACAAAGAAATTTAAATTCGATGGATTTTTAATTGATTAAAGCTGATTTTAATTGATTAAGATTGACGGAAGTGAAGCCTCAATCAGTTAAAGGGAGGACCAATCAATTAAAGGAAGATTGCTGATTAAAGAAGATTGAAAATAGAAAGCTTTTAATTGGTTAGAGTTTTCTCTAATTGGTTAACATAGAGAATAGAGCTGCTAGACAATGCAAGCTAGAGAATGTTTAATCGGTTAGAGCCTACTTTTAACCAATTAATGAAACAATGTCTACCAATTTGAATTCAAATGTTAGAGCATAAAATAATGGCTAGAATGGCATAAGAGTTATTCCCAATGGCTAAAAATGGTTTTTAACAACAAAATCTGAGTCCTCAAATATAAAAGAAGCTCTAATGGTCAAAGAAGCAAGAGAGAAGCACCAAGAGCCTGTTTTGAGCAAAAAGCCAAAGAACCTTCTCCTACACACTTGTTCTTCATTCTTTTTCTTGTAAAAATGTTTGAGCTTGATTGTGTTCATCTTAGATCAACAAGAGTTATCATTTGTACCTTTTTTTCTTCTTTTTTCTTGGTAAGTTAGAGTGTGGGAAACACTCTAAAGTTTATTGTAAAGGATTAGAGCTTAGGTTATAAGCTCACTTTGTAAAAGATTGGTAGAAGCAGTTAATTCCATTGGTATAAAATCCTTGATTAGGAGATCAAAGTAGTGGATGTAGGTCAAGGAAACCAAACCACTATAAATACTCGTGTATTGCCCACTTCTCTCTGTACTTCTTTGTTTGGTGACTTTTAACTATAACAAGTTTTAAACCTTCCTTCCTTTAGTTGATTAGAAGCTCTACAAGCTTAAAAAGGTTAACCTTTAAAATTTTTAGTGCTATTGACCCCCCTCTAACACATCAATGGGACTAACAAGTAGTATCAGAGCAAAATCCTTAAAATTAAGGCTTAATATCCTTAAGGAAAATTCACATTGCTTTGATAAAGTCTATTATTGCTAAGGGTTAATCCATAAATAAGTCCCTTCTATTTGATGGATCAAATTATGCTTATTGGAGTACTAGAATGTCTATTTATATTAGAGCCCTTGATTATAAAATGTAGCATGTAATCATAAGAGGACCTTATATTCTCACTTCACCTAGTTTTGTCATAGATGAGAGAATACCCAAACCAAGAATTGACAGGACTGAAGTTATAGTAAAAAAAGATTTAAACTAATTTTAAAGCTATTAATACCCTTCATTGTGCGATGACTCCCATAGAATTCAATAAAATCTCTAGCTAAATCACACCCAAGGAAATTTGGAAAAAACTTAAAGTTATCCATGAAAGGACTTCACAAGTTAAGGAGTTCGAAATTGCCTTACTCACCCATAACTATGAAATGTTCAAAATGAAATTAGGTGAAGACATCTCTACCATGTGTGATAGGTTTACCAACATTACAAACAAGCTCAATCAACTTGGAAAAACCATCCTTAAACATGAGTTAGTGAAAAGATTATTTAAATCCCTCATAAAAAGCTAGAAACATAAAATCACTACCATCTAAGAAGCCAAGGATCTTAATGTGGTTACACTTGATGAAATTTGTAGCTCACTCCTCACACATAAACTTGAAATGAAAGAAAAAAAAGAGGAGGAAAAGAAAGAAGCTAAAGAGAAAAAGAAAAATCTTACACTCAAGATTAACACACTTAAGGAAAAACTAGAAGATTTGTCAAGTGATGATGATGAAGAATTAGCCATGATGGCTAAAAGATGTAGAAAGCTCATGGGACAAAAAGGCAGAAGCTTTGGGAGAAAAAATTTCAAGAAAGATCAAGGTTCCTATTGAAAAAACAAGCATAAAGGTGATCTCAAAAAAAAGGATGAAATGGTTTATTTTGAATGTAGAAACTTAGACACTTCAGATTTGAATGCCCATTACTCAAGAAAGAAACTTCAAAGAAAATGAAGAAACCAAAAGGAGCAATGGTGGCAGTAATATGGTTTGGTAGTGATTTTTCAAGTTCAAAGGAAGAAAAAGAAAAATTAGAGGAAAAAGCAAACTTTTGCTTAATGGTAAAAGAAGAAGAAATTAAGGCAACATCTAACTCTTGTGATATTTCTTTTGATGAACTTCAGGATGAGTATGAATGCTTGTATGCTGAATTTGAAAAACTGGCATTAAAATATAAAACTATGAGGAAGAAAGCCATAGCTTTAGATGATGAATTAGAAAAAATCAAGCATGAGAATATCTCTATTTTTAATCAAAAGAATATACTTCAAATTGAACTTGAACGCTCTAAACTGATTTTGAACTCTTGCAGTTGGAACTGGAGAGTAAATATCTAGCCTTACAAAGGGTAGTAGATGAAAATATTGCACTAAAAATTTCAATATAGGAAAAATCAAAACTGAAATTGAAAATAGGAGAAACCAAAAAGAAATGCAATGATTAGAAAGAAAAATAATGCTTCTTCACAACATTGTTATGTGTGTGGCAAGAAAGGTCACTTATCTTATAGTTCACTTATCTTATAGTTGTTATCATAATAGAAGTAGCCTTCCCAAAACCAAATTGGTTTGGTTGCCCAAAGGATCTCATGTGTTAGCTAACCCTTAAGGACCTATCAAAGTATGGGTACCTTTAAAAAAAAATTGAAAATTTGTTTTGTAGGGTGAACAAGGGCAAAAAAAAAAAAATTATTTTGAACCTCGACCAAAGGAGTGTTAGCCTTGGTATTTGGACAGTGGCTACTCAAGGCATATGACCGACAATGAGAAATTATTCACAAAGCTTGATAGGAAGAAGTGTGATAGTGTTTCCTTTTGTGATGACTCCAAAGGTATTACCTAAGAAATTAGAATCATTGATAACATCTCTTAAATTCAAATCAAGCATGTTTTATGTGTCAAAGGTCTAAGGCATAACTTACTAAGCATTACTCAGCTTTGTGATAAAGGCTTTAGAGTATATTTTGATTTCTATGGATGTTAAGTGATTGATATTGACACTAATAAAGTAGCATTCATTGGCAAAAGAATTAAGAACATGTATGTTATTTTTCTTGTTGAAATTGAGTCTAGTGAATCATGTCTTATTGCCAATGATGTATGTGATAGTTAGTTATGGCATAGAAGATTAAGACATACTAGTATGCACACCATATCAAAACTCTTAAGAAAAAACCTAGTCATTAGACTCCCAAAGATATCCTTTGAGAATGACAAGGTTTGTTATGCATGTCAATTGGAAAATAGGTTAAAAACTCATTTAAATTTAAGAAAATCATATCAACTGCTAGACCACTTGAACTATTACATGTTGACTTGCTTGGACCAATACTATTGCTAGTCTTAGAGGCAAGTCATATGGCTTTGTTATTGTAGATGATTACTCTAGATATTCATGGGTATATTTTCTTTCTCACAAAGATGATGCATTACTAACTTTTGTTAAACATTGTAAAAGAGTTCAAAATGAAAAAGGTTTTAGCATTACTAGTGTTAGAAGTGACCATGGTGTTGAATTTGAAAGTGATAATTTTGAAATATTTTGCAATGAAAATGGCTTTGACCACAATTTTTCTTCTTTTAAAACTCCACAACAAAATGGAGTTGTTGAAAGAAAAAATAGGACTTTAAAAGAAATGGCAGGAACAATGCTTTGTGAAAACAACTTGCCAAAGTATTTTTGGGCTGAAGCTGTAAACACTGTAGCTTACATTTTAAATAGAATTTCCATTAGAGCCATGATGTCTAAAACCTTTTATGAGTTTTACAAAGGAAGAAAACCAAACATTTTACACTTAAGGAGTTTTGGATGCAACTGTTTTGTTTTGAATAATGGAAAACATAACTTGGGAAAATTTGATGCTAGGAGTTATGAGGCTATTTTCTTAGGTTATGTATTAAACACTAAAGCGTATAAAGTGTTTAACAAAAGAACTTTAGTTATAAAAGAGTCAATTCATATTGTTTCTTATGAGACTAATGTTGCACAAAGAAAGATAGTGTTTGATGATGATGATACCGATAATATTGATTAGAAAATGAATAAGATGAGCTTGGACAACAAACTAGATGATGGAAAGAGCTTAAAGAAGAAAAATGAGGAAAAACCACCATGAGAGGACTTGCAAAGAATTGAAGAACAACACAACAATCTTCCTAGAAGCTGAAGATTTGTAAGAACTCATCCTTAAGAACTAATCATTGGTGATCCCTCGAAAGGTGTCAAAATTAAAAGAGGGTTAAGAGAGACTTGTGAATATTTTGCATTCATATCACAAGTGGAACCAAAGAACTTTGAGGAAGCTGAAGAAAAAGAGAGTTGGATGATTGCCTGTGAGAAGAACTTGGCCTATTTGAAAGGAACAAGGTTTGAACCTTAGTTCAAAGGCCAATCAACCATCCAATTGTTGGTACAAAATGCGTATTCAAAAACAAGATGGATAAGTTAGGAAATGTGGTAAGGAACAAAGTAAGGTTATTGCTCAAGGCTACAATCAAGAAAAAGGTATTGATTATGATGAAACCTTTGCTTTTATAGCTAGATTAGAGCAATTAGACTTTTACTTGCCTATGCATGCTACATGAATTTTAAATTATTTCAAATGGATGTCAAAAGTACATTTCTTAATGGCTTTATACAAGAAAAAGTGTATGTTGAATAACCCCTTGGTTTTGAAGTCTTTGATAAAATTGATCATCTGTTTAAATTGCATAAAAGGCTTATATGGATTGAAACAAGCTCATAGAGCTTGGTATGAAAGACTTCAAAATTCTTAATTGAAAAAAGATACTCTAAGGGGAGTATAGATAATACTCTTTTCATTAAGAAAAATGAAATTGATTTGATTATAGTTCAAATATATGTATATGATATAGTGTTTGGTGCTATTAATGAAAGGTTGTGTGAGAATCTTGCTAAGAAAATGCATGGTGAATTTGAAATGAGCATGATGGGAGAGTTAAAATTCTTCATTGGTTTACAAATCAAAAAATGTTAGGATGGAATATTCATCAACCAAGAGAAATATACCAAAGAAATGCTAAAGAAATTTGGTGGGATGAATATGAAATCAATTGGAACTCCTATGAGTCCTTCCACAAAGCTTGACAAAGATGATAAAGGAAAATATATGGACCAAAAACTTTATAGACGTATGATTGGCTTACTTCTTTATTTAACTACAAGTAGGCTTGATATTTTGTTTAGTGTTTGCTAATATGCAAGATTCCAATCATGTCACAAGGAATCACATTTAACTATAGTGAAGAGGATTTTTAGATATCACTGGGATACTTAAGGTTTAGGCCTATGGTATCTAAAAGGATAATCTTTTACTTTTCTTAGATATTCTGATGCTAATTTTATTGGCAATAAAATTGATCAGAAAAACACTAATGGTACTTGTTAATTCCTTGAAAACATGCTTGTGTCTTGGTTTTACAAGAAACAAAATTTGGTTGGTCTATCAACTGCTGAAGCTGAATATATTTCACTAGGTAGTTGTTGTGCACAAATATTATAGATTAGGCAACAACTAAATGATTTTGGATTGTCTATGCATAAAGTTCCTATTTATTGTGACAATATAAGTGCCATTAATATCTCCAAAAATCTTGTCCAACATTCTAGGACCAAGCACATTGAAATTAGACATCATTCCATTAGAGACCATGTGCTTAAGGGAGATGTTAAAATAGAATTTGTAGATACCTTGCATCAATTTGCTAATGTTTTCACAAAACCATTTAGTGAATATCAGTTTTGTAGAATTAGAGAAGAATTAGGAATGCTAGATGTTAATGAAGTATGACTAACCTGAATTGAACCTGTTTTTGATGATATATAGCATGATGATTGTGTTTAGTCCTTGGTCTAATTGATTAGAAAATGTTTTAATTAGTTAAAAAGAACCTTAGAAGGAAGATAAGATTCATATTAATCAGTTAAGAACTTCCTTAATCAATTAAAGCAATTTTGTGTTATGGTGGTTAATTTAAGTCAGTGAGGTATTAATTAGTTAAAAGCTCCCTTAACCAATTAATGTAAGTGTGGTCATTAGATAAGTTCTAAGTTAGAAACACTTTAATCGGTTAAGGATTATTTAACTGATTAGAGCATCTTAGTTGATGAGAAAACTAATGCGTGGGAAAATTTCAATAAAAAAAATGAGGAGCGAGAGGTATTGGAAAACCTCCCACTCAAAACATAGGTTAACTAATTATAAAACTCATTTTAGAAACCTTTCAATTTCATAGAAAACCCTCTCTTAGAAGATCAAAACCCCAAAATACCTTGGCCCGCTGATGTCCATTTACTCTATTTTCAACCCCTAGTTAACCCAAGAAACCTTAAGTCCCCACCATCTGCAAAATCAATGGCCAGAACTTTTCTCACCTGCAAGGTTATAGAAAAAGGGAAAAAAGAAGAGATTAGCTAAGGATTCCCTTGCTCTACCATTAAAGAAAAGGGGCAAAATTATTCAAGGTTCTTTAGCAAAAAGAAGGAGATACTTAGAGGAAAAAGATAGCAAAATAAAAGGGTCTGCTACAACAAGGGTTTCCATCAAGAAATGTAACACTTCAAACTCTCAGTTTAGAAATAAGGCCCATGCTGATAGGTTTAAAAGGATAGAAAATGCAACCATCTCATGTGGGAAATTTTTTGTTTGGCCTAGCTTTTACGAAGTACCTACTCTTAACATTGAACTACTAAGAGATTTTGATTAGTTAAAATTGAAAGATTTAAGGACTTTGGTAGATAGGGCATTTAGTCCAACACTAGCTAAAGAATTTTATTCTAGCATTGCTCTAAGTAAGGATGAATTAATAAATTTAGAAGAGTTTGTAGAATATGGACTGAATGCTTTTTTAAGTGGAAAAAAAATTTTAAATTACTTCTAAAGATTTAGGAGAGTTTCTGAAAACAGAATTTAAGATTAGAGAAATATGACCTCAGTCCTGTTTGGGAAATAGTAACTGGTAGAAAAGAAAGTTCTTTTCTAAGAGTTATGCGAGTGATATTCAAAATGCACAATTGAGGATTTTTCACTACTTCATTGCCTCTACACTTCATGTGAGAAGTAGTAGCTTTAGTTATGTAAGTGCATAGGATCTCTAGTTAATGGAATATGTTTTTAATGAAATTTCACTAAATGTACCTAGATTTATGATTGACAGAATTAAAGGGACATGCTTGGGAGATAAAGCAAACTTGCCATATGGTAATATCATTTCATCTTTTGTTAAGAAAAAGGGAATTTGGCGCATAAAGTTGTAGGTAGATTTGAGAAGAGTAAGGATCAAAGAATTTTCTTGTGTAGTCTGTTAAATATGGGATACAAGTTGGATAGGAAAAAATGTATCAAATCTATCAAAGACACCCTAGTTCGATAGGAAAAAATGTATCAAATATATCAAAGGCACCCTAGTCCTAATAGACACCCACAATATCTCATTCAAGAGTTAGTGAAGCCTTCTTTCAAAGTGAAATGATGTTTAATCTCTTAATGAGAATTGATGTGAAGTTGACTAAACAAACTGAGAGGATGGTTAAAATTGAAGAAAGACTACAACACCTTGAAGACCTCTTTCTCAAGGAAAAGGGAACTAAACCCCCTACATTTGACAATCAAGCCACAGTTGCAAGTGCCTCGAGTGAAAAAACTACCATAGAGTAGTTTGATATTCATGCATTTGACCATGAAGATTACACTGTTAAAGAAGAGCTAAAAATGAGAACAAAGATTAGGATGATGAAGTAAGTTTTGAAGCAGAACCAACTACTAGAATTAAGAAGGAAAAGAGGGTGAAGAAATCACAAAGAAGAATGATTAGGAAAAAAAAGTAAAGAAAGAATTAGAAGGTGAAAAAGAGAATCTGAATGAAGGAGAATCAGTAGTTGTAAGAGTAAATGAGAACTCTCTTGAAGAATCTGAAGGCATATTGTGTTCAGATTTCATTACTGAAATCCTCAAAGAAGGTGCAATTGCCCAAGCTAAAGGAGAATGGAAAATGGTGCAGGAAGCTCAGTCAACATAAAAGGATAAAGATGAAATTGTAACACAACAAGATTAGGGTAAGGGTAAGGCAGCAGTCATTGAGTCAACTTCCAAGAAATCTTTTAGGAAAGGGAGAAAGACTATGGCTACCAAGACCACCACTCTTAGAAGTAAAAAATCCACAAGACTAGCTTTGACAACTATTAAACAACCCTCTAAACCTAAACCACCTTAACCATCTCATCAGCTTCTACTTCATCATCCTCAATATCCACTGATTCCTCCTTGAACTCCTTTCCTCATGTCACGACTCGGAACTCCCATCGGGCCCATGACAACGGCCGCGACGTCCCGATAGGCACTCATTACCCGGAATACCGATCGGATCCCCGCAAGGCTTAGCATCAGCTTTCGCATCTCCCTGATGAGCGACAGTTTTTGAATCTCGCATTTCAAGAAATCATAAGTCATTTCCAAATCAAAACAATATAATATTATTTTCTGGCTCACAGAGGCATTTTCGTCATTTTTCTTCGAAAATACTGAAACCTGCCAAAAACATGGTGTGTGGGTGAAAAACACATGTTTCATACGTACTTTAAAGCCGATAACTGAAGTATAAAATTACTTTTACAATGACACATGGGCCCCTAACTAACCAATAAGGTGCAAGTCTGTGAACCTACAATTTTATCGATGCAAGGCTAACTGAAGTCCTTGATGCAATCGGCTATCTAACGGCTATCCCGAGCTTGAAATGTGGGGAATTGAGGGTGGTGAGATTATAAAATCTCAGTGAGTAAACAGATACCATCTATACCATCTAAAGTCGAGTACATGGAGACAAGTAAGATATTCCATTCCAGTATGTTTTTCATAACATCAATAATCAATTTACTCAAATAATCAACTTGGCTTATGTATTTCACAATAATTTTTTGGCTCTTGACAAAATCATTCCCGGGGATGCCTTGGCCTAGGCATCTGATCGAGACCGCCAAGGCTGTTCAGTGTAGTACACACATGAACATATTTTTTTTACATTTGAAAATCTAGCCATGCTTTGGCGTTGGCTGAGTCTCACTCTCACGCGGTGGTCCACGTGAAGTGCACTCAAATCTTTACCTCCAAAGACACCCTCCACACGGCTCTCCGATCGAGGTAAGGTATATCTAATTCTGTGCCCCCTCTCTTAGGCTGGTCCACAGAACCTCCTCTGCAGGAATTATGGATTATTTTATCTACCACATGATTTATAAAATCTTTATCTACATGACATGGTAATTTATCGCAACCTAGCCTCTCAAGGCTGAATACATAGTACAAATAATTCTAAAACCAAAAATCAATTTAGCTATTCATGCTCATATATTATCATAAGCCATTCAATTTAAAACCATAAATTTACAACACATCAAGTGGTCTCCAATTACTCTATTTTTAAAACCATAATTCAATTTCAAAACAATTTATAAAATCATTTTATTTAAACACATTTTACTTATAAAATATAAGGATTTACCATTTAACTCATTTTTCATAAAATCACAAAAACGAATAAAAACTACTTTAGATAATTAAGACGATAGTAAGGTTACTCACAGTATCAGGAGTAAAAATACTCTTAGTCCCGGTCTTTGGTGTAATCTCTTTATCCTTATTAAATAGCTTACCACCTATACATCACACATGACAGAAAATTCAATAATTTGTGTCAATTTGTCATAAACTATTTCAGGCCCTCTAAATCTAAATGAATGCATGGAATGCTAAGTCAACCGCTTAAACATGATGTTGACCTAATTCGACCTATCACCCGATTAAATTACTAACGCATCCAATTTAATCCCAAATTACTCCATTTCTTTTCTAATACCTCAATTCACTAAACATTACTCAAATAACACCAAGTTCAGCATCAAAACCCTCCCATTTCTTCATGAAAAAATTCGGCCATTACAGTGCACTAACACCGTGATTTTTCCTACTTAATTTTCTCACCATTATTCATCATTTTCTAAGCCATTCCTCTTGAAATAATAACAATCCATCACCCACACACATCGAGGAAGATTTGGCCAATGAAGATTCACGGGGAAAATGGATTCGTTTCTTATTGTTTTGCTTCTAAATATGCTAAACCAACCTTAATCACTAACATAACTTAAAATCAAACAATTCCAACATCATTTTTCTCTCCATACCCATTCGGCCTACCACTTATTCACTATGAAATCATGCTTCTCAACCATAGAAATAAGAAAATAAAGCATGGGTATTGTAAATCTCAAGTAAATATAAAGAATTTTCACTTTACCTTGCTTAATTCCTTGGATTTTCACACTTTCTCTTGAATTTTTCTTGGCTAGGGTTTGTTTTCCTTATTTTCTTTCTTTCCTCTCTTGTTTTCTTGCTTGGCCGACCCTTATGGTGAGAATGGGCTGATTCTATGCTGATTTTTATAGCTTAATAATAAGATAATAAAGCTTGACACGTGGCACTTTGTGATTGGTCCACACTTTAAATATTTGTCTTTTAATTCTTTAATTCTCCACCACACATTTTCTCATATTTATCCATTTCTATGATGAATAAAATCCCTTAGTCTTGACAAGTGTCGGGGGTGAAAATTTATCGATTTGCCTCCGAGGTGGCAAAATTACCATTTTGCACCTAGATAGTGAAAATTTCGATTTGACTCCGAATTGATCCTCGAACTCCGAATCACCATTTTAAGTCATTCCTGAACTGTAAAATTTTGAATTTCACCTTAAAATCTCTATTTGACCTAGTTCGATGCTTAGATCAACTTTATTGTACCTCTAGGTATAGTACCGACTTTTGTCGATTTTTCGAGGCTTTTCTAGTATGTAAACATGCTATCCATCACATGTATGTCATGACAAATATTTTATAAGGTCGGGCTTTACACCTCAACTCTTGAAAGTGCATTTTGGCACTGATAAGTTCTTGCCCTCCTCGAACTTTGATGGAAATTAAACTTAAATAGGATCCTCATTTTTGGATGATGGCAAAAAGGGGGAGAAAATTAAGGAGTAGGAATCAGTTACAAACAACAAACTCAACAATTAGCTATGTTTTTAAGGGTTTATATTTATGACTAAAATTTATGAGGTTATGCTGATGACTATGTTATGTTTTTTGGGTTTATATTAACTTTCATGATTTGTGGCATGCTTATGCTTACTGATTATACTGATTGAAATGTGCTGTTGGACTATTGTGTGCTGTTGATGATAACACACTGTTGATAATTATGGAAGATTTATACACAGACATATTGAATATTTTTTATATATATCTTATTTTTTCTTAATGCACATATTAAGGGGGAATGATCCCTAAATCTACACAAAGTTTATTATTTTAAAGACATTGTACTCTTAAGCTAGGAGTGTTTTGTCATCATTAAAAAAAGGGAAGAATGTTGTTTCCATATGTTTTTGGTGATAACAAAACATTCCTTATTCATTATTGTCTAACTTCACTAACTAAGTGTGCAGGATGTAGTTTAATTCCTCTAACAAATTTGTTAATTAAAGGCAAGTCAAGGCGCTTGCCAAATTTGAGCATGGGTTAATCAGTTAAAGAAAGAAAGAAGAAAATGATTAGTGAGTATAGAAAACTATTAACTGATTAACATGGAGCCTTAACTAGTTAAGGCATAATTGGGTAGTAGATAAAAGCAAGATAGAAAAGTGCTCATTAGTTTACACCAGGTTTAACTAATTAAAAAGTGTTGAAAGCTGAAAACAAAGACGCGTTAATCAGTTAAAGAATTAAGTTAATTGGTTAGAACACAAGGCCTTAGTACCTTGAAGCACCAAAATCTAAATTTGAAATAAGGTTGACCATTGAAGGGAGCTAAAATGGAGAAATTCAAATTCAAAAGATGTTTAATTAATTAAAGTTGATTTTAATCTGTTAAAGTTGAAGGAAGTGAAGCTTCAATTAGTTAAAGGGAAGATTAATCAATTAAAGGAAGATTGCTAGTTAAAGAAAATTGTAAACAGAAAGTTGTTAATTGGTTAGAATTTTCTCTAACTCGTTAACATAGTGAATAGAGCTGCCACATAGGTCAAGCTAAAGAAGGCTTAATAGGTTAGAGCCTACCTTTAACTAGTTAACGGAACTTTATTTGCTTACTTGAATTTAAATGCTAGAGGACAAAATAATAGCTAGAATGGCATCATAGTTGTTCCCAAAGGATAGAAACTATCTCTAAAAGCAAAATCTGACTCCTCAAATATAAAATGAAGCTCCAACAATCAAAGAAGCAAGAGAGAAGCACCAATAGCCTATTTTAAGCAAAAAGCCAAAGAACCTTCTCCTACACACTTGTTCTTCATTCCTATTCTTGTAAAAGTGTTTGAGTTTGATTGTATTCCTTTTAGATTAGCAAAAGTTATCATTTGTACTTCTTTTTTTTTTTCTCTTTTCTTGGTAAATTAGAGTGTTGGAGACATTCTAAGGTTTATTGTAAGGGATTAGAAGCTCACCTTGTAAAAGCTTGGTGGAAGTTTTTAATTCCACTAGTATGGTGAAGTTGGGTTAAACTCCTTTGATTGGGATATCAAGATAATGGATGTAAGTCAAGGGGACCGAACCACTATAGATACTTATGAATTGTTCACCTTTTTTTGCCCTTCACTACTTGGTGTCTTTTAACTATAACAAGTTTTAAACCTTACTTCCTTTAGTTGATTACGAGCTCTACAAGCTCAAAAGGGCTAACTTTAAAATTTTTAGTGCTATTCACCCCTCTTTAGTACACCAACGGGACCAACATTAAGAACTAATGAGATATTTTCCCTTGAATCACTTAGGGTGATGATTTTTATCTTGACGACTCATTTGCCTTCATATTCTACATACTATACTCAAAAGCATCCTGATTTGGCATCCTTGGTAGTACCCATAAGGATGAAATCAAAGCATAGTACTCTGTATATAAAACAACCTGGTGTCTCAAGTCTAAAGAGTAGTTACATGACTGACACATGAGAAGTTTTGCATAGACACTACAATGAGATAACAAATGCATTTCTCATGTCGAGTCATGTTTAGTGAATTTTCTCTCCCATGGTAAAACCCACATGCTATTTCTAAGTATCTCTATACTTCAATTTAGGGGAGCGGTTGCTTACTTCACAAGTAAAAAACATCGCACGTGCCGATCTTTGAGCATTATTGATGCTTCATCTCAATAATAAAATGATCAGGAACTTTTAGGAGCAATGCTTTGATGCATAGAAATCTCATAATTGTATCACAATACAATTCTTTTGCAAGGCATAGATAGTTCCTTGGGCTTTATTTACATAAGTATAAATAGTAATTAAATTACAAACTTATGGATAAAAAACTACCTTAATGTTGTTATAAATAACTAAATGTCATACATAAATATCTCAAATTGTGATTCGCATACAACCACAAATTGGCTTATAGGGCTCATACCAACAGTTTTCCACTAACACTAAAACCAAGTGCCTTTTTATCTAATACCAATGTTCTCAACATGACTACTATGTTTCTGTTGGGATAGTTCTTTAGTGAAAGGATCGACAACATTTTCCTTAGTGGGTATACACTTTATGCTAATGTCTCTTCTCTCAATGATCTCCTTAATTACATGGTAGCATCGCAATACATGTTTTGATTTCTAATGAGGCCTTGGTTCCTTTGCTTACACAATGGCTCCGTTATCACAATATGATGGTATTGGATCAATAATGCTAGGAACCACATCCAATTCAATTATGAACTTTTTAATCTAAATAGCCTCTTTTGCCGCCTTAGATGTATAGATGTATTCTGTCTCAGTTGTAGAATCTATAATTGTCTCTTGTTTGGAACTGTTCCAACTGACTGCACCTACATTGAGTGTGAATATATATCCACTTTGTGACTTATTATCATCCTTGTTAGTTTGAAAGCTTGCATTCACATAACCCATAACTTGGAGTTTGCCTCATCCATAGACCAGAAACACATCTTTAGTTCTTTGTAAGTACTTTAAGATGTTTTTCACAACTATCTAGTGATGCTCACCAGGATTAGCCCGGTATCTACTTGTGACACACAGAACATAAGATACATTTGGTTTAGTGCATAGCATTGCATGGATGAGAGATCTTGTTGTTGAAGCATATGGGATCTTATCCATGTGATTTCTCTCTACTTGATTCTTCAAACACATGTCTTTAGAGAGATAAATGCCATGCAACATAGATAAATTGTGAAGCCCGACCTTATAAAATACTTGTCATGACATACATGTGATGGATAGCATGTTTGCATGCTGGGAGAGTCCCAAAAAAATTACAAAAGTCGGTATTGTACCTAGAGGTACAACAAAATTGATTTAAGCCTCGAACTAGATCGAATAGAGATTTTAGGGTGAGATTGAAAATTTTACAGTCCAGGAATGATTTAAAATGGTGATTTGGGGTTCGAAGATCAATTTGGAGTCAAATTGAAAATTTCACTATCTAGGGGTAAAATGGTAATTTTGCCACTCGAGGACAAAATGGGAATTTTTTTGAAAGATTTTGATAACATTTGACTTATTGGAGTATGATTTGAGGTTGAGAAGTGAAAAATTATAATCTCGATATTTTTCGGAGCATAGGGGTAAAATGGTAATTTTGTCACCCAGTGGCAAAATTGTAATTTTACACCACCAACACTTGTCATGCTCATAGAATTCATCCATTGACTTTTTATGTTATGGATAAGTGAGAAAATATATGTGATGGAGATAAAAAGTTTAAAATTTTTAAAGTTTTAAAAATGGACAAATGGAAACATGCCATATGTCAAGCTTGGATTATTCTAGAATTTCCTTATAAAATCTATTTAAAACTCTCTTAGTCTCACCCATATGGCCGGCCAAAGCATGAAGTGAAGAGGAAAGGAAAGAACACAAACCCTAGGTAAGAAAATTGAAGAAAAAGTGTGAGATTTCAAGGGATTAAGCTAATAAAAGTAAAATTTTGTGATTTTATCTTGTGATTTACACTACCCATGCTTTCTTTTTCATTTTCGATGCTTAGAACTCAAGTTTGCATGATGAACCCATGCTGGCCGAATTTGAGAGGAGAGGTTTTAAGCATTGATTTTGCTAGATTTCAAGCTAATTAAGTGTTTTTAGTTGTTTGGTAATGGAAAGTATGAACATCTAGCAAGGAATCACTTTGTTCTTCACAAACCCACAAGAGGCCGAATTTTCTAGGAAGGATATTGAGGTTGAAATTGATGATATTGAGGTTGAAATTTTGGTGGTATTTAATGATTGGTGAGGCTAGAAATTTAATGAGAAATTTTGGCATGAAAATATGAATTTTTACATAATGTATAGACATGTGCGATTTATATTTCGAACTGATAAATTGAATCATATTCACAGTCATTGAGGTATTTTAAGTGTAATTGGAGTGTAGAAAGTGAAAGAAATCGATTTGGAGTTAAATTGGAGGTTTTAGCCAATTACATCGAGAATAATGCGAATTAGGTCGAAAACCATATTTAAACAATTATTCGGACATTTTGCATCACATTTCGTGCATTCATATAGATTTATAGAGCCTGAAATAGTTTATGATAAATTGACATAATTTATTGAAATTCGTGTCACGTTTGATGTATAGGTGGTGAGCTCTCTAACAAGGGTAAAGAGATAGTGCCCGAAGATTGAGAATAGGAGTATATCGAACTCCTAGTACTGTGAGTAAACTTACTGTCATTTTAATTATCTAGGGTAGCTTTTAGATGATTTCATGAATTCTATGGAAAAATGGATTTAAAAGGGTAAATTTTCATGTTTTATGAATAAATGTGTTTCAATAAAATTAATTTATAAATTGTTTTGAAATTAATAATGATTTTGAAAAATGGAGTACACGGAGACTACTATTTGTTGCAATTTGATTGTTTAAATTGATTGGCTTATGATAAATTAGGCATGATTGGCTGGTTGGCAATTGTATTGAAATACGGATTGTTTGTTTGCCTTGAAAGGCTGTGAATTACAATAATTGCCATATCATGTTATTGAATTTTATTGATTGGTGGGATAATTATTAGCTTACTGCAGTAGGCAGGTTCCGTAGACCAGCCTATGAGAGGGGCACGGTAACCCCGTTTATATGTGCTCACATCGGTTGTAGAGGCTCATAGGGTAGCTCCTAAGGTGATATTTGAGTCCACTTCACGCCGAACCACCACGTGATGGTGAACTCAGCCAACGCCAAGGAACGACCATGATGTCCAACGAAAAATGTGTTTTATGTGAAATGTGAATTTTTAACAACCTTGGCGGTATCGGTAGGATGCCTCGGCCAAGGTGTCCCCAAGGATGGATTTATGGCACAAGCTTAGTGTTTATGAAATTCATAAGCCTCGTTACGTATTTTGAATGAAATATGTTCTAATGCTGTGACCCAGTTTACGATGATTTATTTTATCGTCTTCATGTACTCAACTCTAGATGTTTATGATGATACCTGTTTACTCATTAGAATTTTATAATCTCACCACCCTCTTTTCCACCCATGTCAAGCTCAGTATAAGCTGTAGATAACTGATATCGTTGAAGGCTACAGTTGGCTTTACTTCTTCAAAAACTGTAGGTTTACAACCTTCGTTCATTTTTGTCATTTGGGGGTCCATATGTCACTGTAAATTAAATTTCATACTCTAGTTATCTGTACTACTGTATGTAGGAATTTATTTTGCTTTTACGCTGTAAAAATTATTTACGCAGTGTTCTAAAAATATTATTTTATAAAAAAATAGAATATTTTGTTTAATATTTTTATTTTATTCTAACAGTCATAATTTCACTTTAAACAAATGTTTTAGACATCTAAATTTATTTTTGATTTTGAAATATGTGTTATGCACTTATATACTACATTATTAGCTGGTATCGAAATTTTGGGGAAAAAATGATCGAAATACCCCTGTGAGACGAAAATTATTTTTTTTATTATTGTTTTAAGTTGGAAATAGTTTAAAACCTCGTAGAACATGATATTTGGCAACGGTTACTCACAGGGTAAATGATAAACTGATATTAAAGCCTTGCGAGGTTTCGGTTGGCATTTCGGGTAATAAGTGCCTATCGAGACACCGCGACGGTTGTCACGAGCTCGAGGGGAGTACCAGGTCATGACAATTCAATAGGTATAAGACCTTTTGGTTTTAAAGTTGTTTTAAAAATTTATAGTGTCAGTGTGGCCTCTAGTTAAGTTAAATTAAGTTAAGTTAAGTTAGGTTAGGTTGAATAGAATGCATGCCTCTGCATATAGAGTCTAAGGTTGATTAAATTTGCCTTGTTCTCTTGTATCGATCGTCATGCCTCCTCGACGCGAACACTCACCTCTCACTAGATCGATTGAGAGGGGAAGAGGTCGTTCCCAACGTCGTCAGCTAGATGCAGTAGAGGAAAAATTGACTGTGTTTACCATTCGGGCAACGCCTGCTGCTGAGCAGGCCAAGACTCCTCCACATCCTCCGCCACCTACGGGCATTCCTGTCATGCCTCCTGAGATAGCACAGACGTTGGCAGCTTTTTTTACCGCAATGGCTAGTCAAGCTCAGACTGGTTAGGCTCCATCTATAGTGCCTCAAGCTACTCCTTCAGTTTCACCAGTACATGATGTATCTATTTCTAAGAAGCTGAAGGAGGCTAGACAATTGGGTTGTGTTTCTTTTACGGGTGAGTTGGACACAACCGTAGCTAAAGATTGGATTAATCAGGTTTCGGAGACATTCTCAGATATGAGGTTGGATGATGACATGAAGTTGATGGTGGCTACGAGATTATTAAATAAGAGGGCCCATACATGGTGGAATTCAATAAAATCCCATTCCACTACTCCTCTGACCTGGTCAGACTTTCTAAGAGAATTTGATGGTCAGTATTTCACTTATTTCCATCAGAAAGAAAAAAAGAGAGAATTTTTGTGTTTGAGACAAGAGAATTTAACTGTAGAGGAGTATGAAGCTCGTTTTAACGAGCTGATGTTATATGTGACGGATTTGGTGCAATTTGAGCAGGATCAGGCCAGTTATTTCGAGGAAGGGCTCCGTAATGAGATTAGAGAGCGGATGACAGTGATTGGTAGGGAGCCACATAAGGTAGTGGTATAGATGGCTTTAAGGGTCGAGAAGCTTGTAAATGAAAATAGAAGGATTCAGATCAATTTTGCAAAGAGGAAAAATTCGAGTATATCTTCCAATTAGTGACCAAAAAGGGGCAAAGACTCATCTGCTTTAGGGAGCACTACTTCTGTTTCAATGACATCTCCTCGACCTCCATTTCCACAATCACAGTAGAGACCTTCGAGGTTTAGCAGATTTACTATGACTGGTTCTGGGAAGAGTTCCAAAGGTCTTGATAGATTCAAAAATTACGAAAAAAGTCATTTCGAGCTGTGTAGAGGGCCAACAAGATGTTTTCAATGTGGACAAACAGGTCACATTAGGAGTGACTATCCACAATTGAGACGAGGTATAGCAGCTGCTCCATTTCCACTAGCTCGTACGAATATACAGAGGAGAGATCCTTCTGAGTTATCACCGAGGCAGGGAGTAGCTATACAGTCTGGTATAGAGAGTAACACCCCGGCATATCCACCTTCGAGACCACAAACTCGTACTTCAACAAGAGTATTCGCTGTGACAAAAGATGAGGCACGGGTTTGACTTGGAGCAGTGACAGGTACTATGTCTTTATTTGATAAAGATGCTTATGTTTTAATAGATTCTGGCTCAGATAGGTCATATGTGAGTATGGCATTTGCATCAATTGCTAATGAAAACCTGTCACCATTAGAGGAAGAAATTGTAGTTCACACCCCTTTAGGAGAAAAACTAGTTAGAAACAGTTGTTATAGAGATTGTGGGGTAAGGGTTGGTGAGGAAGAATTTTGGGGTGATGTGATTCCTCTAGAGATCCAAGATTTCGATTTGATACTGGGTATGGACTGGCTACTGTACATCGAGCGAATGTGCATTGTTTTCGAAAAGAAATTGTACTTTAAAATTCGGAGGGAGCAGAGATTGTATTTGCAGGGCAACGCCGAGTATTATCTTCTTGTGTAATCTCTGCCATCAAAGCTTTGAAAATGGTGCAAAAAGGGTATCCGACTTATTTGGCACACGTGATCGATACTTCAAAAGGGGAACCTAAGTTAGAGGATGTCCCATTAGTAAGTGAGTATCTTGATGTATTTCCTAATGAGTTACCGGGACTACCTCGTGATCGAGAGCTCGAGTTCCTTATTGATCTACTCTCAGGTACTGCACCTATTTCCATTCCTCCGTATCGAATGGCTCTGATTGAGTTGAAAGAATTGAAAGTCTAGTTCCAAGATTTTGTGGATAAGGGTTTCATTCGCCCTAGCATTTCTCCTTGAGGAGCGCCAGTTCTATTTGTAAAGAAAAAGGATGACATTCTTCGGTTATGTATTGATTACTGTCAGTTAAACTGAGTGACCATCAAGAATAAATACCCTTTACCACGGATCGATGATCTTTTTGATCAATTACGAGGGGTTATGGTATTTTCTAAGATTGATTTGAGGTCTGGGTATTATCAGTTGAAGATTAAGGAGTAGGATGTACCCAAGAGTGCTTTCAGGATGCGTTATGGGCATTATGAATTTCTGGTTATGCCGTTTGGTCTGACTAATGCCTCGGCAGCTTTTATGGATCTCATAAACAGGGTGTTCCATCCGTACTTAGATAAGTTTGTGATAGTATTCATAGATGACATCCTGGTTTATTCGAAGAATGATGATGAGTATGCTGCACATTTGCGCATTGTGTTGCAAACTTTGCGCGAGAGACAAATCTATGCCAAGTTCTCTAAATGTGAGTTCTAGTTGAAGGAAGTGGTTTTCTTGGGACATGTGGTATTTGGGCCTAGAATTTATGTCGATCCCAAGAAGATTGAAGTAATCTTGCAATGGGACCAGTCGAAAACGGTAACAGAGATTCGTAGTTTTCTTGGCTTAGCTGGTTATTATCGGAGGTATGTTCAAGGATTCTCATTGATAGCTGTTCCTCTGACTCATTTGACTCGTAAAGGAGTTAAGTTTGAGTGGGATGATGTTTGTGAGAGTCAATTTCAGGAGCTGAAGAATCGATTGACCTTCACTCCCGTTTTAACACTTCCTGTTAGTGAAAAAAATTTACGGTATATAGTAATGCCTCTAAGTTGGGATTAAGGTGTGTATTGATGCAGGATGAAAAAGTAATAGCTTATGCTTCTCGACAGTTGAAGAAGCAGTTGAAGAAGCATGAGACGAATTACCTTACCATGATTTGGAGTTAGTAGTAGTAGTCTTTGCATTGAAGATTTGGAGGCATTACTTATATGGTGAGCGTTGTCGGATTTTTACCGACCATAAGAGTTTGAAATACTTGCTCACCCAGAAAGAGCTTAACTTGAGATAGAGACGATGGTTGGAGTTGATTAAGGATTACGACTTAGTGATTGATTATCATCCGAGGAAGGCAAATGTTGTAGCAGATGCTTTAAGTCATAAATCCTCATCTTCATTAGCAACACTTTAGAGTTCTTATTTTTTGATATTATTTAAGATGAAATATCTAGGGATCCAGTTGAATAATGGTGAGGATGGAACCCTACTTTCTAGTTTCGTTGTGAGACCTTCATTGTTGAATAAGATCAGAGAATTACAGAAATTCGATGATGAGTTGAAATAGAAAGTTCAAAAGCTACGAGATGGAGAAACTAGTGAGTTTAGACTCAGTGATGATGGTACTATGATACTTAGAGACCGAGTTTATATCCCTAAGGATAACTAGTTGAGACAAGCGATTTTAGAATAAGCTCATTCTTCCGTCTATGCCTTACATCCCAGAAGCACCAAAATGTACAAGATTATCAAGGAAAGTTATTGGTGGCCGAGTATAAAACGAGACATAACAGAGTTTATAGCAAAATGTCTCACATGCCAACCGATCAAGGCGGAGCATCAAAAATCATCAAGTACTCTTCAGCCTTTACCGATTCCTGAATGGAAGTGGGAACACGTGACTATGGACTTTGTATTGGGTTTGCCGCGGACACAAAGTGGGAAGGATGCTATTTGGGTGATTGTGGATAGATTGACAAAGTCTGCCCATTTCTTGGCTATCCATAGCACGTATTCTATTGAGAAATTGACGAAACTTTATATAGATGAGGTTGTGAGATTACATGGAGTTCCAGTTTCTATTGTGTTAGATCGAGACCCTCGATTTACTTCTCGATTTTGGCCAAAATTTCAGAAAGCTCTCAGAACTAAATTGAGATTTAGCATTGCCTTTCATCCGTAAACTGATGGTCAATCTAAAAGGACTATTCAGACTCTATAAGATATGCTACGAGCTTGTGTCATTGACTTTATTGGGAGTTGGGACAGACACTTACTGTTGGTGGAGTTCGCGTATAATAACAGTTTTCATTTTAGTATTGGAATGGCACCATACGAGGCTCTGTATGGAAGGAAGTGCCGAATTCCACTCTGTTGGAATGAAGTGGGTGAGAAGAAATTGGTTAATGTGGAATTGATTGATCTGACAAATGACAAGATCAAGGTTATCCGAGAGTGATTAAAGACTGCTCAAGATAGGCAGAAAAGTTATTCTGATAAACGAAGGAAAGATTTGGAGTTTGAAGTGGACGATAAAGTTTTTCTTAAGGTTTCTCCTTAGAAAAGTAATAATTTGAAAATTTTGAAGTATTAAATCTTATTTGATTATACTGTTATGATAAATTGTTGTATTTTATTGGGTAATAAAAGGTGTGATTCGATTCGCGAAGCGGGGAAAGCTCAATCTGAGATATATTAGACCCTTTCGTATCATTGAAAGGATTGGGCCAGTGGCTTACAGATTTGAATTACCCCCGGAGTTAAATCAGATTCATAATGTCTTCCCCGTCTCGATGTTGAAAAAGTATGTTCTCGATCCCTCTCATATTCTAGAGACACCTCCTATTGAGTTGCATGAAGATTTGAAGTTCGAAGTGCAACTTGTACGCATTCTAGATCAAAAGGATCGAGTGTTGAGAAACAAGAGCATTCCAATGGTTAAAGTACTGTGGAAGAATGCTTGAATGGAGGAGATGACGTGGGAAGTCGAGGGCCAGATGAGAAACCAATATCCACATTTTTTCTTGAAATCCAGTAAGTGAAATTTTGAGGTCAAAATTTTATTTTAAGGGGGTAGTGCTGTAAAGCTCGACCTTATAAAATACTTGTCATGACATACATGTGATGGATAATATGTTTGCATGCTAGGAGAGTCTTGAAAAATTTACAAAAGTTTGTATTGTACCTTAAGGTACAACAAAGTTGATTTAAGCCTCGAACTAGATCGAATAGAGATTTTAGGGTGAGATTGAAAATTTTACAAGCCAGGAATGATTTAAAATGGTGATTTGGGGTTAGAGGATCAATTTGGAGTCAAACTGAAAATTTTACTATCTAGGGGTAAAATGATAATTTTGCCACTAGAGGACAAAATAGGAATTTTTTTGAAAGATTTTGATCACATTTGACTTATTAGAGTATGATTTGAGGTTGAAAAGTGAAAAATTGTAATCCCGATATTTTTCGGAGCATAGGGGTAAAATGGTAATTTTGCCACCTTAGTGGCAAAATTGTAATTTTACACCACCAACACTTGTCATGCTCATAGAATTCATCCATTGACTTTTTATGTTATGGATAAGTGAGAAAATATATGTGATGGAGATAAAAGTTTAAAATTTTTAAAGTTTTAAAAATGGACCAACGGAAACATGCCATGTGTCAAGCTTGGATAATTCTAGAATTTTCTTGTCAAATCTATTTAAAACTCTCTTAGTCTCGCCCATATGGCCGGCCAAGGTATGAAGTAAAGAGGAAAGGAAAGAACACAAACCCTAGGTGAGAAAATTGAAGAAAAAGTGTGGGATTTCAAGAGATTAAGCTAAAAAAGGTAAAATTTGTGATTTTATCTTGTGATTTACACTACCCATGCTTTCTTTTTCATTTTCCATGCTTAGAACTCAAGTTTGCATGATGAACCCATGCTGGCCGAATTTGAGAGGAGAGGTTTTAAGCATTGATTTTGCTAGATTTCAAGCTAATTAAGTGTTTTTGGTTGTTTGGTAATGGAAAGTATGAAAATCTAGCAAGGAATCACTTTGTTCTTCACAAACCCACAAGAGGCCGAATTTTCTAGGGAGGATATTGAGGCTGAAATTGATGATATTTCATGATATTTTGGTGGTATTTAATGATTGGTGAGGCTAGAAATTTAATGGGAAATTTTGGCATGAAAATCTGAATTTTTACCTAATGTATAGACATGTGCGATTTATGGTTCGGACTGATAAATTGAATCATATTCACAGTCATTGAGGTATTTTAAGTATAATTGGAGTGTAGAAAGTGAAAGAAATCGATTTGGAGTTAAATTGGAGGTTTTAGCCAATTACACCGAGAATAGTGCGAATTAGGTCAAATACCGTATTTAAACGATTATTCGGACATTTTGCATCACATTTCATGCATTCATATAGATTTATGTAGCATAAAATAGTTTATGATAAACTGACATAATTTATTGAAATTCGTGTCACGTATAATGTATAAGTGGTGAGCCTTCTAACAAGGGTAAAGAGATAGCACCCGAAGATCGAGAATAAGAGTATATCAAACTCCTAATACTGTGAGTAAACTTACTGTCATTTTAATTATCTAGGGTGGCTTTTAGATGATTTCATGAATTCTATGAAAAAATGGATTTAAAAAGGTAAATTTTCATATTTTTTGAATAAATGTGTTTCAATGAAATTAATTTATAAATTGTTTTGAAATTAATAATAATTTTGAAAAATGGAGTACACGGAGACTGCTATTTGTTGCAATTTGATTGTTTAAATTGATTGGATTATGATAAATCGAGCATGTTTGGCTGGTTAGCAATTGTATTGAAATACAGATTGTTTGTTTGCCTTGAAAGGTTGTGAATTACAATAATTGTCATATCATGTTATTGAATTTTATTGATTGGTGGGATAATTATTAGCTTACTGCAGTAGGCGGGTTCCGTGGACCAGCCTATGAGAGGGGCATGGTAACCCCGTTTATATGTGCTCACCTCGGTTGTAGATGCGCGTAAGGTAGCTCCTGAGGTGATATTTGAGTCCACTTCAAGCCGAACCACCATGTGATGGTGAACTCAGCGAACGCCAAGGAACGGTTGTGATGTCCAACAAAAAATGTGTTTTATGTGAAATGTGAATTTTTAACAGCCTTGGTGGTCTCGGTAGGATGCCTCTGCCAAGGTGTCCTCGAGGATGGATTTATGGCACAAGATTAGTTTTTATGAGATTCATAAGCCTCGTTACGTATTTTGAATGAAATGTGTTCTAATGCTGTGACCTAATTTACGATGATTTATTTTATCATCTCCATTTACTAAACTCTAGATGTTTATGATGATGTCTGTTTACTCATTGGGATTTTATAATCTCACCACCCTTCTTTCCACCCAGTTCAGGCTCAGTATAAGCTGCAGATAGCTAATATCGTCGAAGGCTATAGTTGGTTTTACTTCCTCAAAAACTGTAGGTTTGCAACCTTCATTCATTTTTGTCATTTGGAGGTCCACATGTCACTGTAAATTAAATTTCATACTCTAGTTATCTGTACTACTGTATGTAAGAATTTATTTTGCTTTTATGCTGTAAAAATTATTTACGCAGTGTTTTAAAAATATTGTTTTATAAGAAAATAGAATATTTTGTTTAATATTTTTATTTTATTCTAACCGTCATAATTTCACTTTAAACGAATGTTTTAGACATCTAAATTTATTTTTGATTTTGAAATATGTGTTCTGCACTTATATACTACATTATTAGCTAGTATCAAAATTTTGGGGGAAAAATGATCGAAATACCCCTATGAGACGAAAATTATTTTTTTTATTATTGTTTTAAGTTGGAAATAGTTTAAAACCTCGTAGAACATGATATTGGCAACGGTTACTCATAGGGAAAATGGGAAACTGATATTAAAGCCTTACGGGATTTCGGTTGGCATTTTGAGTAATGAGTGCCTATCGAGACACCGCGGCGGTTGTCACGGGCTCGAGGGGAGTACCGAGTCGTGACATAAATGCCCTATTTTGGACTCCATTAGGCTAAACCTCTTTGGCACATTATCTATGTATATGTATTGAAAGAGACTAAGCAACCTTTTAAATTTATCTTTATATATTACAACAATGGTATATCATTTCCTATGAGCAATATGTCATCCATATACAGTACTAAGAAAATAATGGCACTCCTACTTGCCTTCTTGTACACACACGGTTCATCTTCAATCTTGATGAAGTTAAACCATTTGGCAGTTTCATCAAAATCGATGTTTCAACTCCGAGAAGCTTACTTAAGTCCATAAATGGACTTTTGAAGTTTGCAAACCATATTGGCATTAACATTGGATGTAAAACCTTCAAGCTATGTCATGTACACTTCCTCTTGCAAAATTCCATTAAGAAATATAGTTTTTACATCCATTTGCTATTTTCGTAATCATGGTATGCAATAATTGCAAGCAAAATCCTAATGGCTTTAAGCATAGCTACTAGTGAAAAAGTTTCTTTAAAGTCAACTCTTGTCTTTGTTTATATCCTTTTGCTACCAGTTTAGCTTTAAAGGTTTGCACCTTGCAATCTATGCCGATCTTTCTCTTAAATACCCACTTTCACCCAATGGGTTTAATCCCTTCAAGTGTATCCACCAAAGTCCATACTTAGTTTGTATTCGTGATATCCATTTCATATTTCATGGCTTCTTGTCATTTCTTAGAATCGATGTCCAACATTGCCTCTTTATTGGTTGTAGGCTCATCATTTATGGGCAATACATCTCTATCCAAGAGAAATCCATATTGTTTAGGAGCTTGACGTATCCTACCAAACTTTTTGGGTGGTTATGTCTCTTGAGGTTGTGGTTGTACATCAGATGTCACAACCTCATGTTTAGGTTCCATTTGAATATAAATTTATAGGTTTCAAACTTCTTCGAGTACAACTTTACTCCCACTAGCCTTTTTATTTAAGAATTCTTTCTCAAGGAAAGTAGCAAGCCTTAAGACAAACACCTTTTGCTCAGTGGGATTATGGAAGTAATATCCATACGCTTCGTTAGGATATCCCATAAATTTGCATTTGTCTGAATTCACTTTTAGCATATCAAACATTCCCTGCTTCACATAAGTAGTACACCCTAAATCCTTGTATAAAACAAATTGGGTTTCCTCCCATTTCATATCACAAATAGTGTCTTATCACCTGACTTGGTAGGAACTTTGTTTAGTATGTGGGCAACACTTTCTAGGGCATATCCCTTGAAAGATATAGGAAGATCTACACGACTTATCTAGATCAAACCATGTCAAACAATGTTCGATTCTTTCTCTTAAACACCCCATTGTGCTGTAGAGTCCTTTGAGGAGTCCATTGTGCAAGAACCCCATTCTTTTTTAGATAATCCTAAAACTCTTAGCTAAGGTATTCTTTTTCTCGATCAGATCTAAGAGTGAGAATACTCTTCCAGTTTGTTTCTCTACCTCCACTTTAAACTCTTTGAACTTTTCAAAGGATTCAGACTTATATCTCATCAAATACACATAACCATAGCAAGAATGGTCATTTGTGAAAATGACAAAGTAAGAGTATCCTCTTTTAGTACTTGTGTTCATAGGACCATATACATCTGAATGTACAAGTCCTAGCAACATCCCAACTTTTTCACCCTTCTTAGTGAAAGGCAACTTGGTCATCTTACTAAAGAGACAACATTCACACATTCCATAAGATTCATAATCAAATGGATCGATATAACCTTGTTTGTGTAACTTGGTTAAGTGAGTCTCATTAATGTGCTTAAGCCTATAGTGCCAGATATAAGATAGCATTAGATCACTTTTCTTTGCTTTCTCGACTTCTATGTTGAGTATGGGTCTATTTGAATCAAGGATATAAAGATTGTTTGATTGTATCATCACACTATAATACATCTCTTCTTTGAAAAAAGAACAACAATTGCCCTTAATGCTAAATTCAAATCATCATATAGTGACAAGTATGACATAGATATAATGTTTCAAGATATGGAAAGGACTTAGTAACAACCTCGTAATTCCAAGAGTAACCTAGAAGGTAAAGGTACGGTAACTATCTCTATAGCTAGTGTTGCAATTTTTGCTCCATTTCCTACACTTAGGACCATTTCTCTTTTCATTAATCCTCTACTCGTTTCTAGCCCTCTTTTGTCATTATACTGGTGTACCCATGATGATGGATCAATGATAAGTAAATTGACCTCAATCATATACATGGTCAAAAGTGAAACTTTTACAAGCTTTTCATTTTTTGACCTTGTCAAGAAGGTAAGGATATCTTCTTTTATCACATTTATTCTCAATCGATGTTTGAGAACGTTTCTCAACTTGATATATTGGTCCATATATTTTGGCTTGGATTTCATAATGGCATCATATATGCCGTGCAAAGTGATGTGTATTCGCATTCTAACAACCTAGAAATTTAAAGAGCATATACAAGTATTCACATATTATAATCTATTTAAATGAGATAGTTAATCTTAAGTTGATTACTCCCACTATTTTCTTCAAGGTAATAACCCTTAATATGACCTCGAGAGATCTTTACAAAGATTCTCTTAGTGGGTTAGGATCCCATCCATTATGAACATGACCTTGAGTTTTCTCAACAAACCATGATAGGTGGATTAGGTAGGTAATTGTGCTTACTAATTGTATCTCGATACAACTCCTAAATCTACTAAGTGGCAACACATTGCCTAAACATGTCATATATATTTCACCTAACCATTGCCTCTAGTTTCATAATAATCAAGTTTTTGCACATCCGAATTTTACAAAATTAGTTGAGTAAGACCTACCAATAGCTCAAACATGCTTGTGCAAAAGTTTGACCTTAAGTTTTCTCAACAAGCCTCCAATTAAAAGAGCAGCTTGGTTATCTTGCTAGGTAGTGGAAGGCAACTTGATAATGCGAGGCATGTGACTTAATATTTATTGAGGGATTTGGGTTTTTCATTTTATTAAGGTATTATCTTTGCATGCATAATATTTATTTAATTGTAAAAAATAAATATATCTCATGCATACTATTTTGCATCGCATAGCATTTATTAAATTGCATAAAATAAATCTATCGCATGCGAACTACTTTGAATTATTATGGACTTTATCTATGTTAATTTTCTTGAGCCATCGAAGGAAACTAGCTTGGTCAAACCTAGAGATTATATATGACATCTTGTATTCGGTCTTGTAATCTCCTTTGTCCTTCTTGGCCCTTTTGATCTTCATCTTTAAGTTTACAAAAATTCAATCCTAGTCTATTCTAACTCTAATTACATTTGAATATAGAAACCTCGAGTTACATTCGAAAAGAGTTACATGAAATTTTTTTTTACAAATCGAGATTGAAAAATAAGGCAGAACACACATGCCTTATTTAAAAAATACTAAGAATTACATTCAACCAATTGCACAATCATATTAGACCTAGCCCATAATCATCCACATACATCCATCCATATAAAATTAAAACTATGTCATATTTTAATTGTTAATCATATGAGGCATTTGAAATTAATGTGTAACTAATTTCAAATTTTTAATTCTATGTATGAAACATTTTTCCATATATGGAGAGTCTTTACTAATCAATATTAGTAATGTTATCCATTCCTAATCTCATTATGATTAAAATTAAAATATTATTATAAATTAAAATATTTTTTAATTCGTAACCTTTAAACATTTTAAGTATCTTTTACTAATCTTTTTAAATTAAGGATTATGTGTCTTCAATTATCTAATCTCATTAGATAATTTAAATCTAATATTTAAGATAATATTATCTTTAATTATATTTAAGTGTCCTATTCAAATTTCTCTTATTAAAATAAGAAAATTAATTCATGATATTTATCTTGTCTATATTTGTCACACTTGCATATTTGTAGGAATTAAATTCCTAAATTTATGAACGTGATTAATTGAATTCTGTATCCTTATTTTAAGGAATCAAATTTTCTAATTTAAATATATCAAAATTTATATTTCTAAAACTTTTTCTATAAGATATTGTTTAGCTAATTAGTGTTTTTAATTGCACCAATTTAGGCTGTAGATATGACATTAAAATCCCAAAACCCGTGACTTTACAAAATTATGGTAGCATTGTACTGATCGTGATTTTGTGGCTTGATGCAGCAGCAAAGCAAGGAATTTAATTCTCAAATTTTAACCATTGTCAGTTCACATATGGAAACGTTTCATATTAAAATTTTCATAATTTTTGAACTCGATTTAGCTAGCCAAAGCCCCAAAAAAGTGTAACCTATGTTTTATGTATATAGCTAAAATTTTTGGGTTGCATATGTGGCATTATGTTGGCATAAATCAAGGGATTAAGTCCCTTAGTTTTAGTATTTTCTAGGAATCTTTTGAATATATTAAAACTTCAAAATTTATCCAAATGGGGCAACAATTGCACAATTTTAGAACTTTTTGAAGATGGCTTTCTCAGCCAAAACCATGATCTAAAACAAATGTTGGCAATAATGGTTTCAGCCATGATTTCATGGCTTTTTTTGCACTGTTTGTAGCTAGTAAGCAATCATATTGAAACACTTTCAATGCGAATGACTTTCAAATTTTTCCAACATTTTTAGAGGCTTTTAGACACTTATGAAAAACTGAAAATTAAACCATGTGCAAATATGGACAGAATCAAATTTTGTCATCAAACCGCACTTTGTTTCCCATGAATTTCGATCCGTTTCTTGCCAAACTCTTTTGTGCATCTCATGCACATATTGTTCTTGTCAAAAATTAAGCACTTAAACTAGATTAGCAAATAAGTAAGTATTAAAATTAAAGTCGAATATGTCTATAACCTTTTTTAAAATAGAAATGATATTAAAACTTACTCTATCATTGCCGAACGCCTCATAACCAATCAACATTGATATTAAGTAACAACAAGATATCAATTCACATTTAAAACAAAACAAAATAGGCTTTGATACTATTGTTAGGTATGACATGATTAGATTATAAAAACGTAACAAAAAGAAAAATAAAATGCCACACCTTCCTTGGATCACCTTGTTGTTTTTAATGTGAATTGAACATTATGAGTAATGCAATCAGAATTGATTACCTTGCCAAATGATATCGTAATCAAATGCCATCCACTTGATGTTTAAAACTCGTGTACACCCGAAAGTGTGTAGGAACCCCGAGCCACTTAATCGTTTACCTTCTAATGTTGCACACATAGCCATAATGGAATCTTCAATGAAATGAGAACTTCCAACCATGCCTTCGTGCCAGCAAAGTGGACAACAAATTGTCCTTCTTTTCCTCACTTAGTCACCAACCAAAACACACAAGAAACTCGTCCAAAAGGCTCTCACAAGGGATGACGACATTAAAGAGAGTTGTATTAATTTTCTGTAAAACTAAAAATAATAATTAGAAATGGTCGAAAAAATGACTTTATACCTAGGTTAACTAACTTATTTAGTTTGCTAGTAAGTCTTCAATATTATAACCTCTTATAATATTGACCTTAGCACTTAATTAAACCATTTTAATTAAGTCCTTATTAGTTAATTAAACTAGTTTATGATTTAAGTCTAACTTAAATCGTCACATTCCCAATATAATCCATAATGCAACTTTATGTGCGTGACTTATTAGGTTCCTAACATGCTAGCAATGAAATTGAATTATTAATCTTTATTGATTAATTTAAATGAATTTACTTAATATTAAATTAATCAATTTAATTCCATAGACCAAGATTGGCATCTAGCAATGCATCATGACTACTCAATTGTTAAGAGAGTCAAAGGGTTCTTTGACAACCTTTCAATACACAGTTTATCAGTGTAATTCATCCACTCATCATATATCTTGGAGATGATAAAAGCTTGGTGCAGTGTCTTCTCTTATTGACCTTCATATTTATTCCTGCAGTTAGATTATTAGCTTTATAGAGACTTATGAAACTCATTTCATAATCTCCCAATCACCTTGGCCAAGGATTTGATCAAGTTAATATCAACCAAGAACTAATAAGATGTTTCCCCTTGAATCACTTGGGGTAATGATTTATATCTTGACCACTCATTTACCTTTATATGCTTCATACTATACTCAAAAGCATCTTGATTTGACATCATTGGTAGGAATCGTAGGGTTGAAATCAAAGCATAGTACTCCACATATAAAACAACCTGGTGTCTTAAGTCTAAGAAGCAATTACACGATTGACACATGAGAAGTATTGTATAGACACTAGAGTGAGATATCAAATGCACTTTTCATGTCGGATCATGTTCAGTGAACTTACCTCCCATGGCAAGCACCCACAAGCTAGTTCTAAGTATCTCTATACTTCAACCTACGAGAACAATTACTTACTTCACTAATAAGGAACATAGCACATGCCGATCTTTGAGCATTATTTATGCTTCGTCTGAATAATAAAATGATCAAGAACTTTAGGAACAATGCTTTGATGCATAAACATCTCATAATTGTATCTGTCACGACCCAATTTCTCGAGCAATGACCGGCGCATGAGCTCAATGAGCATAGCTCACTAAGCCTAAGCAAGCCTATCCATTTACCTTTGCTTAACAAATTTATCATATCATGCATACACACACACCTTTTCTCGGGTGTGAACATAGCCAAAACACATTGGCAATTATCGATAATAATATACATGCAATATACCAGTCATGTATTTAGCAATTACATTGCATACACATATTCAAATTGTTAGATTGTATTCACAATAAAAAAAGACCCATGACTTCCAGCGGAGACATTAACAATAAAAGGGATTACTATCGAATGCCAGA